>NC_065451.1:144529283-144711783 GCF_917563875.1 Diabrotica virgifera virgifera | reverse complement strand
ATTCAATTCTAAATCGAAGTATTCCAACAAACTCTGAAACTAGATGGACTATAAAGTCGAAAATTGTAAACGTTCTTAATTCAAAATGAAATGAGTTAATTTCAGTTTTTAATCAAATTATCGAAGACGAAAATTCGGGAGCCGAATCTATAAATGGTGCTCGAGGATATTTGCAAAATTTTAAAAATTTTGAGTTTGCTTTTCTTCTTTTCCTTTATAACAAAATATTTAATATAACTGACATTGTACAAAATTTTACAACTGAAATGTTTAGATATAAATTTCTGTCAAAAAGAAATAGATATAGCCTTGGAAAGAATAAGACAACTTCGTAATGATCAGGATTTTAATAATTTATTTTCTGTGGCTGAAACAAGGGTATCATAATTTATCTTAAACCCACCTAAAAGAATGAAACAGTCGTCCGATGTTGACTTGACGACAAAATATAGAGCTTTATATTTTGTAATTATAGATAATAGTATTATGCAACTTAAAGTTCGTTTTAGAGATTTAAAAGACTTACATTTTTTTAGCCTTCCAAATTCTTCACATTTTCAAAATTTTTCAAAAAAATTTCCACATAATTTAATAAATAGTTTAATAACACAATATTTTGGAATATTTAATAAACAAAAATTAATTAATGAACTAGGTGTCATTTATAATATAAAAAATTCATAAAGAATTTTATACATTAAATGTTTTTAGAATTTTGCAATATTTTAATGAGAATGACTTAATTGAAATATTTCCTGAAGGATATAAATTATTTCTTTTAATTACTACTACACCCGCAACTTCCGTTTCTGTTGAATGCAATGTTTCTTGTTTAAAAAGAATTAAAACCTATCTAAGAAATGCTATGTCTCAAAATAGATTGACAGCTTTGTCTTTACTGTCAATTGAAAAAGATTTCCTTTCGATTTTGTCCAAAAACGAACAATTTTACGACAAAATCATAAATAAGTTTTCTTCTACCAAAGACAGGCGTATTAATTTGATTTATCGTAGGTAATAAAATCCGTAACTATTTTTCAATAAGGCATTTTGGTTTGAAATAATAAAATATAAAAATACAAAAAAAAAACATAAAAACAAAAAAATGGTACTTCGATACCCCAAAAAAATTTTTTTCAGCTTTTTCACTTTTCAGATCGGACGCCATCCTAAACTTTTCGAACATCTGGCTGATGGTTTATCTCACAATCCGCCGAAGGGCTGTGCGATACTGCAATCAGGATACACACTAGCGAATTCGAATTTTATAGACAGAGGATAGAGGGGCTTCTTAAATGCCCTATTCTTCTGAGTAGCGCGAATTAAATAGTTTCCTTCACCAAATGCAATCATGGGATAAGGAAACTAGCTGGCGGATGAGCCGGTGTGGTAAGGAAGGGTTCTTATTACGGATTTGAATTGGTAACATATTGGTTCTTGATAATACGAGAGAAGGATTTCCATATGCATTTATGATATCCAATAGAACAGATGAAAACGTTATGTTCATGTTATTTTCCTGTAATAAAAAAAGTTTGAAATCAAAAATTTCGCCCAAAGTATTCATGTCGGATATGGCAGAATCATTTTTTAATGCATGGTTAAAAATTATGAGCCCTCCAGAATACAGGTAAGTGTTATTAAAAAATGTCTAATTTTCAGTCTCTGGCCAAATTATTATGACCACCTATTTTTACAAAAATCAACTACTCCACTACTTTTTGTTTATAAATTATTTTTAAATTTAATATTGTTATGTAATGTTAATGTTAATTTTATACATTAACTATAATATTTATATTTAATAGTAAACAGCAATAAAACATTTGAAAATATATTTATATATTTCTTAATATTTTGTGGAGCTCCTGACCTTAATCCCATAAAAAGTTGTTATTCCAATGAAAAAGTCACCATCAAAATTGTTTTGATTGAAAAACTAATATATTATTGGAACCCCAACGACAGATTGAAGCAAAGTGAATTTAAATGCATTCAAAATATGCCAAGACGGGCACAAGTGGTCATCAAAGCTAAAGGGGCTTAACAAGTAATTAAAAAAATATAAATAATGCAATTTTTTCAAATGTTTTATTGCAGTTTATTATTAAATATATTATACTTAATGTATAACATTAACATTAAGTACATAAAAGGATTAAATTAAATAGTTATTTATGAAACAGTTCGTGAAGTATGCTTTTTGCGAACGCACGCGAGGTTTAGAGCACGAGCGATAGCGTAGCGAGTGGTATACATCGGGTAAGTTCGCAAAAAGTACTTCACGCATAGTTTCATACAATATTTTAGCTACGATAAACAAATAAAAAAACTGTAACTCTTCATCACTGGAATTCATTTCTATTCTACAATTTTTAGAACTTTGACACTTAAAACTTCTTTCAAACCACAAATCTGTCAAAACTTTTATTGTAATTTATTGCTCATTATGTCATCACCATAACAACGCGAAAGTTAAGAATATTTGATGATATGAAAGTGTGCCAAAAAACAGTGCGAAAAAGTAAATCCCATTTAAAATACATTGTTACTTCACGCACACTTTAAATCCTTCACGCACTGCTATCTATAATGACAGTTTTCACAAACTAAAAACTTATACATAATATGACATAGAGTAGATAAAATATTTTTTAAATAATTCCAAGTCGTGGAATAGTTGATTTTTGTAAAAATTCATAGATGCTGGTCATAATAATTTGGCCAGGGACTGTATACACTTACTAAAATATGGAAATTTTATGCTTTGTATTTTTCCCATATGTAGGCTTTATTGCTGTTGGCATGTAGACCGAGCATGGAGGAAAAATCTTTCGATTTCTGCTAAGGATATGCAAGTATATTGTATTTATTTATGTAGATTAATACATGAACATAGTTAAAAGTAGGCTTATATCAATTGAAGACATGAGTTGATAAAGGTGCTATGTCCATTTTTTTCAAAAAATGACTTATTTGTATATTTGGTTACCTAAAGTGGTAATACAACCCCTGAATAGCTCAAGATTCTTAAATTGTTAATAATAAGGATTATTTTAATTGATAAAGGTACTATGTCCTATGACTAAGTACCCTTTTTTATTAGATAAAGGTGCTATGTCCATATTTAAGGACATAGCACCTTTATCCACTAGATAGTGGGAAAGTTTTATTTACATGGTAGGTGCCATGTGACATTTTAAGGTTATGTTTGTTGTTTATCACATCTTTCAACATGGGTTCGAGAAGTAAAAGAATGTTAGAATTAGTAAAAAACAAGAAAATATGTGTTTCAAATAAAGGTAAGTCCGAATAGAGAATTTTTTTGTAGATAGAAACTGTATTTTGTACTTCTCTAGAGGTCAATACCAATGCGGTGATTTTGGAGCAGCCAAGCACTAGTGGACTTCAAAAGAAGGTCAACTCTAAAGCAGGTAAGCATATTAAAAAAATTTTTACTACCTTTATTAATTAATCATCTCTTTTTAATAACAATTTACCCCCTCTGCGATTCAATTTTTAATTTAAAAAAATATAGATATAATGTACATTACTTGAGTTATTATTACATACATACCTACCTATGTACATAAATTAAATTTTTAGACTATATGGATAATTGTACTGATGAAAGTGTTACATCAGGCAGCGAATATTCCCCTTCCAGTGAAGAAGATTCAGAAGAGGATTCTGATAACTCAAATATTTCTTATTCGACGAGTCTCATAAACAAATATCCGGATGTTGATAGAGTCAAACGTAAAATGTTTTCTGATAACCAAGAAATTAAAAAGGTAAAGCTAAAAAAAGTTAAGATTAAGAAATAAAAATAGAAATTAGAAATAAGTATAAATTTAATAAATAACTAAGATATTTTTAAGGTTTCGACAAACAGCAGGGAAACCCCGGATAGGATTGACGAAGTGCAGGAGGAAATACCTCGGGAAATACGTATAGAAGACCATAACCAGCAATTCCATGTTACTGCCGATGAAATAAGTAGAAGAGAAATTGTTAAACCAGTTTTAAAAATAACTAAAAAAAGAGTCCGGAAACCTGATAATTGGAAACGAAATAAAGCTGCAAGGTTAAGGCAACAAGGTAAAGAATATATTTCTCAAAAGACTGGTAAAGTGATGGAAGAAAAAACAATTAAAAGAGATTTACTGTGTAAAGAAAAATGTAGACTAAACTGTACTGAGAAGTTTAGTATTGCAAGCAGAGAAGAAATTCTAAGAAAATTTTATAAGCTAGATACAAATTCCAAAAATATTTTAATTTTTAAAAGTATTAAGATGCAGGAAGTTAATCGTCACCGCCCTCGTAAAAATATAAAAACGAAAGCTTACAGCTTTAAATATTTTATTACGTGTGATAAAGAAAATACACTAGTGTGTAAAGATGCTTTCTGCTCTTTATACCGAATTGGACGAAAAAAAGTCTTTAAAGCTCAAAATGACTTAAAATCTGGCCAGGTAATGCCCTCACCACATAAGCAAGGGCATCACAAAAATCCAAAAAAAATATCCGATGAAGTAATAAACTGCATTGAAAATCATATCAAGCAGTTTCCTTCAGAAGAATCACATTATTCTAGGACTAAAAACCTACATAAAAAATACCTTTCCCCTTTACTAAATATTAACCGACTTCATCAACTGTATATAGAGGATTGTCAAACAAAAAAGCTCGAAACTAAATATTTCGTAAAGGCCTCTTTTTACAGACATATATTTGAAACAAGATTTAACTTATCTTTTGGTGTACCAAAAAGTGATACTTGCAGTTTATGCGATGCTGGAGAGAACTTTTTAGAGCACTCGAATAATTTTCAACTTGCTTTTGCGCAGCAGAAAGTTGACCGCGAAGCAGTAAAAATTTCCAAAGAAAAATGTTACATAACAATGGATCTTCAACAAACGATGCCTTTGCCAAAGCTATCAACGTCAAAATCTTTTTACTTAAGACAAATGTGGCTATACAACTTTGGAGTCCACTGTTTAACCAGTTCTGGTCATAAGTCGTATTTTTTTACATGGACTGAGGATATTGCCAATAGGGGAAGTAATGAAATAGCAAGTTGTTTGCTACGATTTTATCTGCTTCTTAAAGAAGAAAATCCCCAAATTGATCATTTAATAATTTGGTCAGATCAATGTGGGGGACAAAACAAAAACTTCTCCATTATTAACCTTTTTCAATACCTAATATTAAATAAAATATTTAAGATCATTGACCATAAATTTCCCGAAGTTGGTCACAGTTACCTTGACTCTGACAGAGACTTTGGAAGAATAGAAAAGGTTCTTAGAAAACATCAGAATATTTATATACCAGACCAATATCGGGAAATTATTAGATCTGCGAGTACCAAACAAAGTGTATGCCTTAACATGGAACATTTTTTTTATTGCTTTGAAACTCTACCTGCAAAACTTCATTTAAACAAAAGACTCACTAATAGTCTTGACCAAAAAATAAATTTTCGAGATAAAGTGAAGTGGCTAAGAGTAAGTTGTTTTGGAAAATACTTTTACAAAACTAGTTTAGATCCGTTTACCCCATTTATGGAAGTTGACTTACAAAAAAAAAGAGAACTGATAGTACAAAGTAATCAAGTTGTTTTACAAAAGTTACCTAAATGCGGTGGTTTGACTTCTAAAAAAATTTCAAATCTACAAGATCAACTTAAGTTTATTCCAGCAGAGTATAAATGGTATTATGATATTGTTTTAGAAGAATGTTTGAAAAACCCTAAGAAAAAACGTAATTCATGTTAAATTTAAATGTTTCTGTGTCTTTGTTTATAAATGTTTAATGTATCTTACTTTGCTTTTCTTCTTCTTCTTCAGGTGCCATCTCCGCTACGGAGGTTGGCAATCATCATAGCTATTTTAATTTTTGAGGCAGTAGCTCTAAATAGTTGTTTCGAGCTGCATCCAAACCACTCTCTCAGGTTCTTCAACCATGAAATTCGTCTTCTTCCGATGCTTCTTCTGCCATCTATCTTTCCCTGCATTATGAGTCGTAGGATACCATACTTCTCGCCCCGCATCACATGTCCGAGATACTGTAGCTTTTGATGTAGATACTTTGCTTTTGTTAATCTGCAAATAAAATTTAATTTCCAGATTATTTAATAGTTTTTTTTATTATTATTTTTTTAAATTTAAATACAACATAGGTGACATAACACCTTTCTCTACTCAAGTTTATACCAACATCTGCATAAAATGTTGGTTGATTAAGGTGCTATGTCCATTAAAAGTACTAAAAAAGTTTAAATTCTAGAAAAACAAAAAATATTATATAAAAAAGTACAAAACGATTCTAATCTAATAAGATATTGGTAATTTTTATAAAATTTATTAAAAAAAATATATAAGTGAAAACGCGTTTCCTTCAATTACTCAATATCTGAAAAAGTGGACATGGCACCTTTATCATCTCATGTCTTCAATTATGCAAAAGTGACATGCAGATTTAATTGCTCCCAACTAATTCAATTCTCTATTATAATTGAAGGATGATGAATGATCTAAAATAAATATTTATTCATTTACTGGCCACTGCCCGAAGTATACCTAATATTCATATTTGATTATATATTTAAACAATAAACATAAATATGAGGTGAGTTCAAAATTCATTATCGTTCAATTAGTATAGGGAATTGATGCCAATAAACTGTATATTAAAATATTTTTTCATCCATTTTAATACAAAAAATAATATTGTAGGTACTCTCATGTTATTTAATTAAGTTTCTATTTAACTACTATTTAATAATTTTTTAGGCAGTGGTTTACCAACAATTGCGTACCTTGCTTCAAGAAACAGGTGTAAAAGCATTTTCACTTATGTTGGAGACATTTTTGAAGTGCCCCTGAAAATGAGGCTACCTCCTTGGAGTTTGCAAATTATTTTAAAATCCATTATGCTAATAAAGTTGATACCTGAGCTAATAGTTATCGTCTAAATAGAGGTTTAAATACAAACATGCATTTAGAACGTATGCATCATACCATAAAGTATATCTAAAAGGCAATCATAACAAAAGACTATTAGATAGGGCTATTTAAGCTCTATTGAAGTTTGTAAGTATTATCCATCAATCAATTAATAACCATCAATAAAGGTAAACTGTGCACTGGACTTACAGAACTAAGGTCGAGGCATAAATCTAGCCAGAAACTTGATCACAACTTAATGATAAAAATGGATACTGTTTGGGAAGTTCCTTCATCCACAACTCAAGAAATATATTTGGTGGAGCAAAGGAAAGTTGATTTAAACAACGTGGAACGGATTTGGAGGAAAGTTTTAAGCTCCATTCCCAAGTACGGTGTACGACAAAACCATTTTATAGGCTATCTTGCAGAATTTTACTTTAAACGAACATTTTTAAGTGAGTCCGAAAGATTACATTACTAGTTCATGGCTGCCGGCCAGCTGTATCCACCAGCCGAGTAAGGGTAAGCGTATCATAAATACTATATATTATATAAAATTTTTATATTTTACTTATTTGAAATTTTTATATTTTACGTATTTCAAATTTTTGTTTTACGTATTTCAAATCCTTATGTATTATTTTACATGTTTACTCTGTAAAAAGCAATTTACGACGTGACAACATTGTGCATGTATGTCAAATTCCAATTATTACGTATCTGCGCGGGAGTACTTATCTGCATCTGCGCGGAAATTTT
Source organism: Diabrotica virgifera virgifera (assembly GCF_917563875.1). NCBI lineage: Eukaryota > Metazoa > Arthropoda > Insecta > Coleoptera > Chrysomelidae > Diabrotica > Diabrotica virgifera. Next base: position 144,704,071 of record NC_065451.1, on the reverse strand, counting down.
TTTTTTTTATTTTTCCATGGTTTAATAGTATAACTGCATTCGCTCTCGCGAGATTTTTATTGACACCTTTATTTATTTATTTAAAATTAACCTAAAACATATTATTCTATACAGACTGTCCTAATGATATTACAGGGCCAATATACTTTCAAAATTTTTCGGAGGCACCTATTTACAAATGATTTGAGTTTTTTGACAGTTACGTCTGTTATTGCCCAGGTCTCTGTTTTAACATTACTAGATATTAAATAGTCTTATTTTGGTGTTTTGACTAAGTTGTGTTGACCTCCATATGTTTGAGAGTGTTCCAAATGCTTGTTGCGCTTTTCTAAGTCGATGTTTAATGTCCGCCTCGATGCCATCATGTACGCAAACTATACTTCCTAGGTAGCAAAATTCTTGTACCCGTTTTACTTCTTCTTGATTGATGTATAATTTTTCCTGTCGGAATTGACCTATTCTCATCTCAACTGTCTTATTGACATTTATTCGGAGACCAATTTCTGCCGCCTCTTTCTCCAGTTTACTTAGCATGTTCTGCATATCATCTATTGTATGGGATACCAGGCATATATCATCTGCACATTCCATATCGGCCAGTTTCTTACCATCTAAGTAGTTCCAATGCATTCCGTTTTCTCTGTCTATGGTTTTTTGTAAAATGTAGTTAAGACATATATTGTAGAGTAGTGGTGAGGGTATACAGCCTTGCTTTACCCCCTTCTCTATTTCTATTTTGTCTGTCATTTGACCCTTATGTAATACCTGGAATGTTGTTCGGTTATACATTATTTGTATTATTCTAATGATCTTAGGTGGAATTTTCGCGTGGCTTAAGATGTTCCATAGAGCTTTGTGTTTTATGCTATCAAACGCTTTGGCAAAGTCTACAAACGTCATTATCAGTGCTGCATTCTTTTCTTTAATTTCTTCTATGATGATACGTGATGTAGCAATCTGGTTAATTAGGATCGTCCTCTTCTAAAACCCGCTTGTTCATTGCGAAGATTTTTTTCGATTTCGACGTTAATTCTTTGATGTACAATACAGGGTGTTTCATTGGGAAACGGAAATACTTTAATGGTGAATAGAGGTCACCGAGGCCGTTCTAGGTATGTATACTAAATTTTTTGCCCTACCGACTTTTATATCCGAGTAACAGGGTGTTTTATCGATTTTGCTCATTTCTTTCCTAAGCCATAACTTAAGAACCACCCTGTATATTTTTTTAATATTCGGTACACATGTGTCTTATTCAAAACCCAAACGACCGACATACTAATCACAAGAAAAATCCAGGTCCGGATTAACAAAAAATTATAAAGTAATTGTAACGTTAAAACAACACCCTGTATATTGAAATTTTGAAAATCTGTTTGCATATTTGAAAAGAGCACAAAAAACTAAGTCTAACGGTTCGCTTCGATTTTTCGGCCAGACAATTTTTTGACTTTAATTTTGAAATTATATTGAATTTTTTTAAGAACTCAACATTAAAAAGCAGGTATTATTAACTTTTAATTATAAATTATTAAAGTTATTGAATAAATACTCATTTTAAAATGAATCAATACTAATTTACCATATTGGAAAGACCTAATTATTAATCACAAGAAAAATCCAGGTCCGGATTAACAAAAAAACATACAAGTATTTGTGACCTTGAAACAACACCCTGTATATTGACACTTTCAAAATTTGTTTGCACATTTGAAAAGACCACAAAAATCCGAGTTTATCGGTTCACTTTGATTTTTTGTGCAAAAATTTATTAACGTTAATTTTGAAATTAAATATATTCAAATTTTTAAGAACCCCGACATTAATTTAAATCACTTTTAATAATAAATCAGTCAAGTTAATGAATAATAAATACTAATTTTAAAAATAATCAGTTATTATTTACTGCTTTAGAAGGACTCACAATAAAACAGGCCTGATCTGTCCATACTGTGAACAACTGCAACTTCAAAGAATTAATCACAACAAAGAAATAAATTAAGGTCGCAAGAAACCTAGCAAATTTTCCTGATTTTCAGAATATAAATTCAACTTCATATAATTTTATTCTCAGTCAATTAACATTACAAAGGAAGACGTTACGTTAAAAGCATTACGTTAGACGATAAAATGTTTGTCTTAGCACTTTAAAACAAAGCCCAAAAGCAGATAGAATATTGAGAAAACTATTTGCGTTGCCATCTAGACGTACTCTTGTACAGTTATTGCAAGGAATACCTGTTACCACTGGAATAAATCGAGCATTTTTTGATTTATTGAAGGGGAGTGCAGACAAAATGAAAGATTGTACTACAATATTTGACGAAATGGCCATTGGGCCAACACTTACATACCAAAAAGATATAGATATGTTGATTGGTTTTCAGGATAATGGAGAGGATGGTAGAAAACCTGTATTTGCAGATAAGGTCCTTATCTGCGTGGTGCTATAAAAGAGTTGTACAAACAGACAGAACATTTCCTTCGGATCTGTTATCTTGATTTCCGATAAACCTTGAGGTTTTGTCCTTTTAAAATGAATTAGTTGAACAGCTGATGAACAGCAAAATAGTTATTTGAGAATCATATTACAATGTATTTAACGAAGGGAATATGGAAAAATCCGAATCCAGACCCTTTGAAAAGAGGATTCCCTTCAAATTGTAGTCTAAATACGAGAACTGGCCAAGTACCTAAGGGGTGGAGGCCAAAAAACTTAAGGAAGAAGAAGAAATTTAACTGTCACATACTTTATTCGGAGGTGAAAAAAACTAGCATAATATGCTGTGTTGGGTACCCACCTGTGGTCACGGTTCTTAGACTATACTACGGTAGCCTAAATCGACTAACCAATGAACATTAAGGGCGCGATTACGTCACGAGAGTTTAGTAATTTGAATCATAATATGATTAATCGGTATTTTTTGTATGGAAAATAGTAAAGATAGTTATGAAATAAAGATATTTAGTGGATTATAATACCTAATTATGAAAAACTTTTGATTTTTGTGTGGTCTGGTACCCCTACCACAGTAGGATAGAAATCTTGAGCTTCCCTGGCCCCTTTCGCTTGGAGGTGCTGTGCTAGGTGCTAGTAGTCACAAACACGAAACACATCAACAAGTCACGTTCGTAAGAGTTCGTTGCGCATGATTCATTTTCCGTCATTTTGTTTATGATTTTGTCCTGTTTTGTTTTTTTTTTAATAGAGGTAATTTTATGACCAGTGATATGGCTAAGACAGATAGACTATTATTTAAATGGAACAACATACAATAATATGTAGAACATGTTGTGTTGGTGGTTGTACCTTCTCCACATCGATTACGTTTTCCAGAGATGAAATGGACATGTTCTTGGAAGGGTTGAAACTTATTCAAAGTAATAAATTAAGTAAGTATACACCACTTTATCTTTACAACAGTTTTCGTGTTTGTTCTAGGCATTTTAAAGAAGATTTTAGGATACATGAGAGTTCGAACAAGAGGAATTACCAAAGGGGCCATCCCAAGCTCATTTTTACCACCACTAGGTAAGAACCACATAGGACAAATAATTCAATTTTAATAGAGCTAAAAGTTAGCCAACGCCTTGTCGCGGGGCCGTACCATCCTTCTGGGGTGTACCGGCTCCCGTCGCTCCGTCAACGTTCGACGTCGACCTAGTGTTGTGTGTAGAATCTGACTTCTTTTTATTGTTAGTCATTTTAATGAAAATGAAAAAATTAAAGCTAAAGAAAAAAAATGTCTTTGAAAATATCTTTGTGGGAAAAGAAAAAAAAAATGTCTTTTTGGGGTCAAAACACTGCTTCATCGTCCTCGTTAACGGCTTGGTCGCCGTTGATTTCTAGGGCTGTTGCAGGTCTGATGTCGTCAGCATGAATCAGCCGGTCGATGTCTTGGTCCCTGTGGACTTCATAGGTATGATCGCCGGCTGCTCTGATGATGGAATGGGGCCCGGTGAACGTCTCTCCGAAGTTGCCTTTGCCGTGGTTTCGGACCATCACCTGTTCACCTGGGATGAAATGAGGCGGATGCTTAGCCTCTGGGTTCTCTGGGAAAAGATTGCGTGCGTAGATCGTCTTGTTGGCTATCGCTTGCTGGATCCTCTGGTCTCTGGCTTCCTGTCTTCGGATTTGGAAGTCGGATTCTTCGGATCGTCTTGGGCGGTATCCGAGGAGAAGTTCGGCTGGGGTCTGGCCTGTGGCAGCGTTAGCTCGAGTCCTCAACGTGAAGACTATATCGCTAACATATGTGTCCCAGCGTGGGTCCTCGGGTGATATCACTCGGGCTCTTAGTCCTTTCTTCAACTCCTGGACTCGTCTTTCGACTGGGTTCGCTCTTTGATGATAGATGGGGGCCTTCTCGCCTTGGATGTTGTGACGGCGTAGGAATCTTTCCCACGCATCGGTACGGAACTGTGCACCATTGTCTGTGATAAGTGTAGAAGGATGGCGCCATCGGTTGCAGACTTTATCTTTTAGGAAATTGATGCAGTCTCTGCTTTTGGCTACTGTCGTGCATCGATATTCTACCCAGTTACTAAGACAGTCGGTGGCTAGAAGAATGAACCTATTCTTTGTACCCCTGGCTGCGGGATACGGTCCGAGGACATCCAACGAGACTCGTTCCCATGGATTGGTAGGAGGTCTCGTTATTATGGGGGCTTTGGGTTGTGGTTTGGCTGACTTCGTTCGTGCACATTTCATGCATGACTGGACATGTTTTTGGACGTCTTTCGTGAGTTCTGGCCAGTAGTACAGCTCGCGGATGGCTCTTGCTGTCTCTTCCTGTCCCGGGTGGTTAGCTTCCGGGCTGTTATGGTAAACTTGCAGAACCTCTGCCCGGAAGCAACCGGGGACTATCAGTCTGCGAGCACCATCGTCTATGAAATAGCCAGCGCCGTCGATCACCTGGAACTCTTGTATGAAGCTCGTCTCCAAATCGTCGCGTGGGCCTCTCTCTCTAATTCTGTTCCATCGTTTGACGAACCTCTGCATCCCGACGTGAGTTTGGTGCTCACGTCTTATTCTCGTCTGCAGGGGCATATCTCTCAGGTCGTCTAAGATGGGGTGGTTGGCGGTTTCCTCGGTATCGTCTAGCATGCACAGCAGAGGAAAGCCGTCGTCTTCTTCATACTGTTGTTGTGGCCACGCAAGACGCTCAACTTCTTCATCTGGGTCGTGTAGTTGGTCTTCGTCGGCTGAGGGGTTGCGGGACAAATGGTCCGGCAACTCGTTTTCTTTGCCTGGGATATGGACTACCTCGAAGTTGTACTCCTGCAGGAGTAAAGCCCATCGGGACATCTTGGCCTTATCCGACTTGTAGCGGTCTAGCCACAGTAGGGCTCGACTGTCCGTGTAGAGGGTGAATTTTCTGTCCTGCAGGAAGTGCTTGAGCCTCTTCAAAGCCCAGACCACGGCGAGACATTCCTTCTCATTGATATGGTATTTGCGTTCTGCTTTCTTGAATTTTGTTGAGCAGTACGCAACGATCCTTCTGTTGCTTTGGTCCCCTTGAAATAAGACGGCCCCCATGCCAATCTCGGACGCGTCTGTCTGCAGGCTGAATAGCTGGTTCTCATCTGGACGTTCCAATTCTAGTTTGCCGGAGATGGCGGCTTTGATATTGTTGAAAGCCACCTCCGCTTCGTTGTTCCATTTGAATTTGTGTTTTCCAGCGGTCAGATCTGTTAGTGGGGTCACCATCTCGGAGAAGTTCGGGATGAAATCTCTCAGCCAGCTTGCCGTGCCGATGAAGGATCTCAACTGTCTGAGAGTTCTCGGTGTCGTGAACCCTTGGATCTTGTCTCGGTGTCTGTCAAGTGGTTGAGTGTTTGAAGATGTAATTCGATGGCCCAGGTAGTCTAGCTCGCTGGCTGCGAACTTACATTTCTTCAGCGAAACCCAGAGGCCGTGGGTTCTCAGTCTTTCCAATACTAGGTGGAGATGTTTCTGGTCTTCCTCCCATGTGGTTGAATAGACGATAATGTCGTCCATATAGACTTTTAGGAATTCGTCTATATAGCCGGCGAATACAGTTGTGACGAGCTTCTGGAATGCAGCTGGCCCGTTCTTCAGGCCGAATGGCATGACGGTGAATTCATATATGAGCCATCGGGCAGGCTGAAGGCGGTGATCGGCTTTGACTTCTCGGACAGCTGAATTTGCCAAAACCCGCTTTTCAAGTCTAATATTGAGAATATTGTCGCTGCACCAAGTTCTTTGATTGAGTCGTGGATGGCTGGCATGTTGGATGCTTCATCCACTGTGATATTGTTGATTTTTCTATAGTCGACACAGAACCTCGGGCTGCCATCCTTCTTGGTCACAATTACAACCGGACTGTTGTAAGGACTTTTGGACGGCCTGATAACCCCAGCAGCGAGCATGTCTTGGACTTCGGAAGCCATGATTCGCTTTTTCTCCTGGGAGTATTTGTATGGTCGTGTGTTGACGGGTCTGTCGTCGGTTGCTTTTGTAGTTGGCTGGCGGACTTTATCGTCGAATACGTCTGCGTATTCCTCGACGATCTCTCTGACTGACTCGAAGGCATACGTGGGGGCTTGTTCTCTTTGCAGCAAATCTTGACCTCTTGACTTGGGAGTTCTGAGTGGCATCTCCCAGAACAATGTTTGACGGCTGTCTGTCCCGACGTGAAGGCGTTTTCTTGGGATGTCTAGTAAAACTTCCTCTGCCTTCAGCCATGGCATACCCAACACCATGTCGTGGTTGAGATTTTCTACGACGTAGCATCGTACTTTGCTGCTGAAGTTCTCGCTGAAACGTACATTTACGTCAACTGTCCCCATGCATTTGGAACTGTGGCCTTCGCAAGCCAGCTGGACCCTCGTGGCTTTGCCTCTCACCATTCCCTTTTCGACAAGGCTCATACTGACAAAATTGTTTGATGCGCCAGTATCAATCATTGCCTTGATCCGTCTTGAATGCATCTCGGCTGAGATTCTTGGGAGGTTGGTGGAATCAATCTGCGTGTCCATTGGATTCAGCTGCGGCACCACACTATCTGGGTTTTCTAATATCCGGCGCCCCCGTCGTCGTTTCCCTGGTCCCTTTGGTTGGAACGAGGTGTGGAGCGGTTGTTTGACTGGTTTCTGGACCCTCGGTTACGCCAGTCATCAAGCGTTTCAGACTGTCTAGGTGTGTTTGTTGGGGTTTGATCGTCTTGCCGTTGTTTCTTGCGAGGCATGTTTTGTATTCTGTTATCCATCTCAAGTTCATCGGCCGATCGTCTATGTGCTTCTTCAGTCCGTGGTGGGCTCACCCTCATATGCTGCCTGAGTTGAGGCAGTAGCTGGTCAATAATGACGCGACAGCGTCTGTCCTCCGTGACTTCTGGAGCCACTCGGTTGAAAAGGGCCATCTTTGTTGATATGAATTCGGCTGCTGGGACATTCGACTTCTGAAGTGTGCCATAGAGTTTGGCTAGTAGCTTTGCCATCTTCGATGAGTGGCTGAAGTGTTGGATTAGCCTCTCGAAGAAAACTTGATGATGCAATTTTGGGCTTGCATGGTGGTCAGCCCAGGTGGCTGCATCGCCGATCAGGCCCTGCTCTAGTATGAACGCCGTCCAGTAACGTTCATCGAGGCCCATTTCTAAGAGGTGGTCGGTCGCTAATTGTTGAAATTCCTCGGGGCTCTCGTGTTCTTCGCCTGAGAATTTCTGCAGAGCTGGCCTCCACTTGGGAGGCTGTGTTATCGGCAGTTGAATAGCCGGTGATGCGGCTGCTTTCATTGCTACATCTTGGAAGGCTTTTGTCATAGCCTCCATCATCTCGGCCATCGTGGGTTCTTTGGGTGCAGCCGTTGATGTGGTGGGTGCAGCCGTTGATGTGGTGGCTGCCCCCTGTGGATCTTCCGTCTTGGCTGCTGCGTCGGGCAGCTGGGTCGTTATCTTTTCTTGGGTTGGAGTCCCCTGTAGTTGGGCGCCATGTCGCGGGGCCGTACCATCCTTCTGGGGTGTACCGGCTCCCGTCGCTCCGTCAACGTTCGACGTCGACCTAGTGTTGTGTGTAGAATCTGACTTCTTTTTATTGTTAGTCATTTTTATAAAAATTGATTGAACAGAACAATAGATTTGCGGTATAAATTATGAAACAAAAGGCGGCAAGTGTGATAATATAGGATTATATACCCAAAACAAAAGGTGCCCTTACATAGACGTGCCCTGTAATTAGCGCTCGAGGAACTGGCTGGTTTTAAGCGACAGACGTTAGCTGGTCGCCCAAAAGGCAGTTCAGAACCAAAGCCTCTATTACAGCGTCTCGGGAGAAGGGTCACTTTATCAAAAAAATAAAGGTTTTAAAACAAATAGCAATAATTTAAAATTATAAGTGTATAAACTTAAAAGCAGAGAAGTTCCCAAAAAATTGCGTGAAATTGTGCCAATGGGGCAGAATAGAGTCTGTTATGGTAAAATCAAGATTCAGTTGAAATATTAGGCCCTTTGGACCAACAGGTAAAAAGTTATTAAAGATAATGTATATATATATATATATATATATATATATATATATATATATATATATATATATATATATATATATATATATATATATATATATCAGTACAAATATATCTATCACTTGGATAGGACAAGTATCAATCTAAATATAGTATATATATATAAAATTAACGTATATATTAATCAATATCTACTTAGGTGTTGAAAAAAAAAAGGTTAAATGGATTATTATACCTAAGGAGAGAGAAATGATTAATACTATAGTTTAACAAGTAGCCAGCGTGTTTCTGTGTCGACAGAACACGCTGACAAACAAAGTGCCTGAAAGTAAGCTACTAAAGGTTCAATAGAAGGTAAATGCAAAAAATGGTGTTTCTGTAGGGACAGAAACACGCACAAAAAGGCTGAAATAAAATTATGAGTAATAGCTAGAATAGAGTAAAAGTCAATACATGGGTTAATAAACAATGCTATAAGGAAATACAGGTGAATTAGTAAATATAACGATATGCTGTAAAGAAACACAAGTGAATTAGTAAATATAACGATATGCTGTAAATGAACACAAGTAAATTAGTAAATATAACGATATGCTGAAAATAGAAGTAGATTAATAAATGGCGTTGGGAAACCAACGATTAGCGACTACTTGGTAGAGCTCATTACCATTTTCAATCTTCTTACATTCATAGATAACCTGAAAGAGAATCTCAGACAAAGGTAGCTCAAATTAAACACAACTTTCGAGGTGAAAGAAAAATGCACCAGGAAGGAAATGCACCGTCAGCATCGAGGGTCGCTTAGCGTCTGATGCCAGTGCGCTGTTTGCACGCGTTTAAATAGGTTTCGGGCTTGCGCACTGGCCAATTGGGGAGTTCGTTATTCTGTGGCAGAATAACGAACGCCGCCATTGGTGACAGCCTATCGAGTAAAGTACATATCCAACAATTAAAATACTTTGGATCAATCAAATTACAGGAATATGCAAAAGACCTATGCATGAGTTAAAAGAAATGACCAGAGACAGAGATCTTTTTAGACAGACAATATATGACATCACGTCGACCACTACACTCCCTCCTGGGGGTCAGGATTGAAGAGAGAGGTAAGAACTGTACCTCTTAGCAAATATTTTCTGAGACTCAACTGTCTACACTACAATCACAATAAAGATACACTAGAAATAAACAAGCACGAGGAGCACTCCCAAATTATGATTTGGGAGTGCTCCTTGAACATTCAACGTGTCTTGTTTTGTTTATTTTTATACAGTAGAACCCCGATTATCCAGGTGCGGAATATCCGTGCTGCGGATATCCATGCTATGATTTTCTATTACTCAAATTGCATTTTTGAGGTTTTATCAAAATATCTTCATCGTAAATTACTCAACGGAAACTCTATATGCCGAAAGAGAGACTCATAATAATTTATTTTACCTGTTATATTTTTATGATTGGTACATATGCATGTGTATACATACATATCTGTATGTCGGAGGTAAAGGGCACTATGTCCATTTTTGTCAACATTGGGATTATACTGCAGTTATAATGAACTTTTAATTCTCCACACAGAGGTATAAAGCAGTCTGTCCTACTTTATAAAATAACAAAGGTAAGCACTTTATAAAAGGTATCATGTCACATTTTATTTAGAGGCAGAGGGCACCATGTGGACATGTAAGCTTATACCTTTGTGCATGATATGTGTCTTTGTGTACATTGCTTTACAAATCCAGTATTAAACAAGCAGGGTAATGTTACACTTTACCCTGTAATGTTTGTCATGAAGGAGAAACAAATTAAAGTTTAACATTGTATAATGCATTTTTAGTAAACATCTAGTACCATGACCCAATAGATCTTGAAGAGGTAAATAGCACTATGTCCACTATATTGTGTTTCAATGTTTTTTATTAAAAATAAATCAAGTTTAGTATCACAATATGTGTTTTAAATAATACAATTTTGAAAGATAATAATCTTAAAAATAAATTAGACAAGGGGTTGTGACATAATGTGTATTAGCATAAGTACATCCTGTAAAATTACGCTTCTCCTGTAAAATTACAAATTTGTGACATAATGCCCTTTACCTCTGGCATACAGATATGTATTATACATAGGAAATACATGTTTGGATTATCCGTGCCACCTCTGGCCTGAGGAGCACGGATAATTGGGGTTCTACTGTATAGTACATGTTTATTGTAATTGTAATGTAGATAGTTGTGTCTCAGATTAGCGAATCGACGTTTTAAAATCATCAAATCTCTTACTTGACTTTTAGTAATTGTGTTCCTAAAATCTGCCTTAGTAATTATATTCCTAAAATCTGTCTTATTTTTAATACAACTATTTTGAAGATATATATACACCGTTCTTACCGTATATACACCGTTCTTAGGCGTCAACGCCCTTCGGTAGGGATCTATGGAGGAGTATCACCAAGCCGCAAGCCCTTATCCCTTGCCGTACCGCTTCTCCATAGGCCGATCAGATGCCAGTTTATTCCAGACCAAGCCGTAGACTCTATCGAGTTTTATACTAAGGCGTCAGCCTTTTAATAATTTCTTGACCTGGCTGAGGCTTGAACCATCGATCGCAAACCACTATACTTGTCAATCGACTGCGCCTTTGCCAACTGGACCGTCTAGACTGACATTTTGAAGATAATTATTGTAATACTACTATTCCATTATTAGAAATTTTGTTGGGATTTCTCCGCAATATATCACTTATTTGAGTTCATTTCTGATAATAATAAAGGTCCAGATATTTATGTTTTACTCAAATAGATTTATTTATTTGTCATGTTTTATAATTATTGTATTTAAATTTCAGATTATCAGGATGAAAAGGCTACTGAAGAATCTCAATTTATTGACATGCATGGTAATATGTTATAAAGTACTTCCACTCTAACTTTTCCCATGCACGAAATTATTGACGAACTACTATTCATACAAGGTCTCTTTTTAACTCACAGACACTCTGAGAGTAGTACATATCAATGCCACACATCAATGTATGTTTCGCTTTATTTTTTGATATCAACGCATGTGAAAAGTCAGAGTGGAAGAACTATAAAAATATACCTTACCTACATTCTAAATTGTAATAATTTTGCTTTTCATTCCCAGTCATTTATTTCGAGCTTCTCTCATATGTCCTATAATCCATGTATATTAATATTTTACACAGATTATATTAGTATTATATGAGATTCCTATGACGGAAGCTTAGTTTCGAGCATCCATCATAGGAATCTCATATAATATTAATATAATCTGTGTATAATATTAATATACATGAATTATAGGACATATGACAGAAGCTCGAAATAAATGACTGTGAATGAAAAGCCCTATTATTACAATTGAGAATGTAGGTGAGGTATATTTTTATAGTTCTTATAATATTATAATATGTATTATGCTCATATAATGATATTATCCACTGTACTGAAAGGTAAAAAATTTTAACCCACAAATCAACTTTTTTCAGGAAGTAGAGAAAACGTTCCACTTAAGTAATTTGGTGTGGAATTAACCTCATCAAAACAAACGTATATATCAATAATTGAACTATAAAGTAATGAAAACAATTATTAGGTTAATTCCTCACCAAATTACAAACGTCTTTTCTACTTCATGAAAAAAGTTGATTTGTGATAAATACAGTAAATCCTCTGTTAACTGAAACATTGCTTAACCGAAATGGGTCAATAGTTACAGTTTCAATAATTACGTCAATAAAAGGTAAATTTTTATATCAAAACAGAAATAATTCAATGGTAATTTGTCAACATTGCTTTCATACAACTAAAATATGCAATTTATTTATTTATTTATACAGGGTGCCTGCTTAACTTGGAACCATATGGGAAACTTTTTTAATATCAATTTTACGAAAAAAGTCATTCTTTATAAAGTGCTCTGCATAGTCTAAAACCTACGATGCAATCATCAGAAATCAAATTTTATCAATAATATACGAGGTATGTCAAAAAATATTAATATCGCTCAAGAGCAAACTACCTTTATACTTCAAAATATCAAAAAATTTTATTATGGAAAGTTATTTGTAATTAAAAACCATATTCAAATATGCAATAACAGCCTTCTACATGAAAAAAAAAATTCTGAGATTTTCCTAAATTACTGATTCCAAACATCATTTTTATTTATTAGACCTGTAGTAACTCTTTTATTAATAATTTTAGGAAAAAAAAGTTATTCTTCATAAAAATCTGTGCATGGTCTAAACCTCAAGATGCAACCATCAGTTATCCAAGTTTGTTAATTTTATACGAGGTGTGTCAAATAATATGACTTTAGAAAGAATTCTTTCTATATTCTTTCTAAATTCATAGTATTTGACACACCTCGTATAAAACTAACAAACTTGGAAAACTGATGGTTTTATCTTGAGGTTTAGACCATGCAGAGATTTTTATGAAGAATAAGTTTTTTCCTAAAATTTTTAATAAAAGAGTTATTACATGTCTAATAAATAAAAATGATGTTCGGAATCGGTAATTTAAGAAAATCTCAGAATTTTTTTTTTCACGTAGAAGGCTGTTATTGCATATTTGAATATGGTTTTTAATTATAAATAACTTTTCATAATAAAATTTTTTGATATTTTGAAATATAAAGGTAGTTTGCTCTTGAGCGAAATTAATATTTTTTGACATACCTGATGATTGCATCTTAGGTTTTACACTATGCAGAGCACTTTATAAAGAATGACTTTTTTCGTAAAATTGATATTAAAAAAGTTTCCCATATGGTTCCAAGTTACGCAGACACCCTGTATACGGGATTACCCCCATTACAAAACATACAGTATAAAATCAATATATGTAATATCTACTAAACTAGAGTAAAATAAATCTTAATTACACATTAAACAAAAACGAAATATTAATAGTTATCCATTACACATATTACATCTATTACACAAATCAGTTAAAATAAACAAAAAAGTACTATTCTGTAGTACTTAGTAAAGTATTATTCTGAATTTACATAGTAAAGAAAATATTACAAAATCACCTCATAGTATTTTTTAATGTCAACTGTGACCAAGAATACTATGTAATTTGATAAGAAGAATACAAAAACACTTATTTTTAACCGAAATTCTTGTTATGTGAAACAGCCTCCCCCCAATTATTTCGGTTAACAGAGGTTTTACTCTATGCAAATGCATATCAAAAGTATTTAAAAATAAAACAAAACATTAAATATAACATTTTTGTTTAATACATTTTTTCTTTACATAAAAACAAATGAAATGACACAAAAACTTATAGATATTGTAATTAAGAATCTAAAACATTATAGTATGAATTTATATTAAATTCTTTCATTAAACATTAGGAGGTCCTAAAGAACAAAAGCGGGATTGTCCACAATTTGAAGATTTTTTGTACTTTTATGATTTTCTGTTTTTCTGTATACAGTGAGGACGTTTGAGTTGGAATAAATTAATTTTCTCGAGAATGGCTGACTATGGAGATAAATCCGGAAACCTTTTCGAATTATTTCGATGGTCGATTTTTATTTTTAAATTGTAATTTTTTATCATTTATCATAATCCCCGTGACGCCATCCGTCTGGGCGTGATGACGTAATTGACTATTTTTTTTAAATGAGAATAGGGGTCGTGTGATAGTTCATTCGAAAGGTTCTCCAATGCTCTATTCACTAATATAAACATTAATATAATTATTTATAATGTCAAACAATTTTTTTTTGAATTAAATTAATTGAGATAAAAAGAAGAATGTTTACAATTTATTTAATTCGAAATAGGTACATTTTACTATTTCCAAAAACAGGAAAAAATGTTTATTTGATAAATAAATATTGTTTATCGCTTAAATTAAATATTAAAGTGCCAACCACCTGCCTTTTGGTAGTTTGAACGTTTAATTTAAGCGAAAAACAATATTTATTTATCAAATAAACATATTTTCTCTGCTTTAGGGCAACAGTAAAATGTATTTTGAATTAAATAAATTGTAAACATTCTTCATTTTGTCTCAATTAATTTATGTAATTAAAAAAAATTTGGGCACACTGTATAAACAATTATGTTAATGTTTATATTAGTGAATATAGAATTGATTAGCCTTTCGAATGAGTTATCACGCGACCCCTATTTCCATTTAAAAAATTCAATGATTACCCACCGAGAAAATTAATTTATTCCAACTCAAATGTCCTCACTGTATAAGTAAAATCGAATTTATAGCATAAAATTTTATGCTTATCATATTTTTTGCCTACATTTTTTACAAAAAGTGTGTCTGCATTTTTTAAATAATTTCAATTTACAGCTAATATTTTCATTTTGTTTTTAGCAAATAAAATTGTGTTTTTCATTTACTGGACTCGTATGAATCTCAATCATTATTTTTATTGTTTTACATATTTCCTTCTTTGCCAACCATTTTCCATCAACTCCCAAATTTAGGTCTCTCACAATTGCTTCATCCTTTTTTATCTTGCGCCATTCTGATCCACTGTTTGCCTGCCACTGTTCTTATGCCATCTACCCATCTCTTTTGAGTCTTCCCATGCTTATTTCGTCTTGCTTGGTCTCTATTCTACAATTCTCTCTATCCACCTGCTATCATTATAATTGACTGTGTGACCAGCCCAACATCATTTCATTTTTTAAATTTTTTCCATGATATCCCTGATACAGTCTCCAATTCGTATGTACAAACTGGTAGTATGCATGTGTTATACAGCTATGTTTATAGAAATGGGGGTGTTGTTTAAAATACATTCTAGTTCACCAAAAGCGGCCCATCCCAGTTGTGTTTTTCTAATTTCAGCATCTGGATTTGGTTTTCACAGTCTGATGACGTGGCCTGTGTATACATAATGTTCAACATTCAGTTAGTTCTTGGACATGTTTCTAATAAAAATATGTTTTCAAATGGTTTAATTATGATCCGTTGATGTTTATGCACCTTTTCCATTTTAATTTCTTAAAAATATCTTCTAGTTGTAGAGTAAGGGGAATAGTTTGGGAGAAATGGTGCCTCCTTATCTCACTCTCTGTTGTAGATAGTTACATAGTTTACTTTTATTATGCATGCTTATATATTTTACTTTTCTCTTTATTATTTAAGTTGATGATTTTATACACATGATGACATTATAATATAGATGAAAAATAAAGCTCATAACATTCACCCTTTCAGTCACCATGTTCGTTTAAATGAACATCATCTTTTAAGCCCCAATACGATAGCTAATTCCCGTTTTTTACATTGAATCACCGTAATCGTCTCTGTACGTTGTACTAGGCTAGGCATAATAATGTTTATGGGTAAAATTTTTTGTTTATAAATCTTTAAAAACATCATATATTTCAACCTCAAAGTTTTAAATGTTTATCTTTGCAAACAAAAACTCATAACTGAAAGGGTTAAGGCGCGCGCGCGCACCCCCACACACACCCACACCCACACCCACACACGGTAATCTTTCCGGTAAACGTTTACAGACTTGTCACTACTGGCGCTCGCGAATTTATAAATATCCCCTCTACGTACGAGCCCACAGCGTATAATTATTTAATATTATATTATTAGCGCCATCTATTGACAACTAGATTAAATGTTATGTCACCGACGAAATGTAATCAACGACGTGCGTTTTTTCTGTCACATACAATTTAATGCGTTAGAGAGAAATCGAAAAACTGTGACGCACTGAAAAATGCTCATGAAAAGAACCATACATTCTCTAAAGCTTTTCCTTTAACGTAGATTGTTTTGTCTTCATTCTTGTGCTTACTGACAATCACGAGTTTTGTTTTTTTTTGTTCAGAGCCATTTCATACTTCTCACAGTATTGTGCAGTGCGATAAACCAAACTTTGCAGCCCTTCTCTGCTGTCCGCAAAGAGTATTGTATCATCGTCTACATGTCTGACTGAATACTACCTAAGGTTTGTTCCAACACGACCAAGAACCGTCACATTGACGTTTCGTTAACACGTTAAGCCCCGGACCATCATGACATAATTTTTCTGTCAGACCGGAACATTTTTTTAATAATTTTGAAATAAGAATGTGTATAACTATTTATTTCTATTCTAAAATAAAAACAAAATACATTTTTTAAGTAAAAAAACAGCATGTACCAACAGGGTACACACGGTCTATTTATAATTATTTTTGTAATTTGTTTTAATGTGGACCATGTGTGCCATATTGGCTCACACCAGGAAGATAATCAAATACCTTCTCCCTAAGATATTTTAAGTTTAAAAATACAAAAACAATTTATTTTTTCAAAGAACATGTATGAATATTCACAAAACACTTAACACACATATATGCGGTATTAACGGCACATGCCGGACAAAAAGTGTATACCCTTTTGGCATTCTTCATCGCTGATGCTCTTCCTTCACGGTTCGAAAAGTTCTTGTAACATGCTGAACACCTTCCTCTTTTCTCTTTCTCGTCCAACGTATGCAGAGTTGTCCTTTACGGAACATTATCTTATTCAACACAGACACACACACACACACACACACACACACACACACACACACACACACACACACACACACACACACACACACACACACACACACACACACACACACACACACACACACACACACACACACACACACACACACACACACACACACACACACACACACACACACACACACACACACACACACACACACACACACACACACACACACACACACACACACACACACACACACACACACACACACACACACACACACACACACACACACACACACACACACACACACACACACACACACACACACACACACACACACACACACACACACACACACACACACACACACACACACACACACACACACACACACACACACACACACACACACACACACACACACACACACACACACACACACACACACACACACACACACACACACACACACACACACACACACACACACACACACACACACACACACACACACACACACACACACACACACACACACACACACACACACACACACACACACACACACACACACACACACACACACACACACACACACACACACACACACACACACACACACACACACACACACACACACACACACACACACACACACACACACACACACACACACACACACACACACACACACACACACACACACACACACACACACACACACACACACACACACACACACACACACACACACACACACACACACACACACACACACACACACACACACACACACACACACACACACACACACACACACACACACACACACACACACACACACACACACACACACACACACACACACACACACACACACACACACACACACACACACACACACACACACACACACACACACACACACACACACACACACACACACACACACACACACACACACACACACACACACACACACACACACACACACACACACACACACACACACACACACACACACACACACACACACACACACACACACACACACACACACACACACCCATTTCCATTGAGTATAACGTGGATCCCTGCACAAGGATATACGTGAAGACCAGAATGGTAGCAGTCACGTATAAAATATATCTATGATATGATACTTCTGTAATTCCATACAAATTTTGATTGCTCAAGTAATTTTATAAAGTACTATATTTTCGGCCAAAGAATATATTTTTTGGTATAGAATAAGTTTTATTTGTTAAATTTACGACTATATTTTTCATTCACATTCAAAACATACTTTTTGAATTTACTGCCGAAAATTCAGATACTAATTTTTGAATTTGGCTTCCATACTGGCCCACTCAGTTGGCTATATATCAGCCCATTCACCAGGGGCGCTCTAAACTAAAATTCAGAACATAATTTTTTTATAATGCATAAGTGCTTTTTGGTCAGAGAATATATTTTTTGGCATAGAACGTTTTTATTTGTTATTTTACAACTATATTTTTCATTCACATTCAAAACATACTTTTTGAATTTCCTGCCAAAAATTCAGATCCTAATTTTTGAATTTGGCGCTCATACTGGCCCACTCAGTTGGCTGTATACCAGCTCACTCACCAGGGGGCGCTCTTAACTAAAATTCAAAACAATTTTTGAATTTGCTGCCTATATTCTTTTTGATTAAAATGAATAGCCAATGTTCGCAGAAGAAGAAATGTGTGTAAACGGTCTTCTTCTTCTTCTTCATGTGCCATCTCCTCTAAGAAGGTTGGCAACCATCACGGCAATTCGCACTTTCGATACCGCTGCTCTAAAGAGATCAGCAGAAGTGCAATTAAACCAAGCTCTCAAATTGTTTAACCAGGAGATGCGTCTTCTTCCGCGACTCCTTCTACCCTGTATTCTTCCTTGCATTATCAATTGTAACAAGTTATAACGCTCGCCCCTCATAACATGTCCCAGATATTGCAGTTTTCTGACTTTAATTGTATTTAAAATCTCTTTATCTTTCCCCATTCTTCTCAACACCTCGATATTCGTGACTCTATCCACCCAACTTATTCTTAATATTCTTCTGTAGGCCCATAACTCGAAGGCTTCTAATCTGTCCGAAACATCCTTCTTTAATGTCCAAGCCTCCAACCCATAGAATAATACGGAGAACACGTAGCATCTCAGAAGTCTTATCTTTAAAGAAATTGTAATGTCCCTGCTACAGAGTACTTTTTTTAGTTTGTTGAAAGCATTTCTTGCCTGTCCTATTCTTGCTTTAATCTCTTCTGTGTACTCATTAGTTTCATTAATTATTGTACCCAAATATTTATATTTTTCAACCTTTTTAATTTGTTCTCCATGTATTGTTATGCTTTCTTGGCGCTGTTGAACTTTTGTGATTACCATAAATTGTGTCTTTTTTGTGTTTAGGGACAGTCCGTTTTCTTGGCTGACTTCTACCACTCTGTCAACCATTTGTTGTAAATCCTCAAGACATTCGGCTAATAAAATAGTGTCGTCGGCAAACCGTATATTATTGATTGGTCGCCCATTTACTTTTATTCCCGTGGTTAGGTCTTCTAGTGCTTCCTGGATTATTTCCTCTGAATACAAATTGAACAAAGTAGGAGACAGGACACAGCCCTGTCTGACGCCCCTCTCAATACGTATTTCATTTGAAAAGGCGTTGTTCTCTTTTACCACAGCGATCTGATTATAATAGATAGCACTAATGATCCTGATGTCCCTCATATCTAAGTTTTTCTTTTCAAGTAATTCGATAAGGCGGTTATGTCTGACCTTATCGAAGGCTTTGTTGTAATCCAAGAAACACATATATACTGGCTGATTAACATCCATGCACCTTTGCACAAGTACATTTACAGCGAACAGGGCTTCCCTCGTTCCCATTGCATTTCTAAATCCAAATTGCGTGTCGCTTATGTCCTGCTCAAGTTTGTTATGTATTCTCCGGTGTATAATTTTTAAAAATATTTTGAGTGTATGACTCATTAAACTTATTATCCGGTGGTCTTGGCATTCTTTTGCATTTGGTTTTTTTGGCAGTGTTATGAACGTTGACAGCAGCCAATCTCTGGGAATGATTCCTGTACTGTATATTGTATTAAATAAGTCGACCAATATTCCAATTTGCTGGTCCTCTATTAACCGTATTATGTCTACAGGTATTTGGTCAGGACCTGTTGCCTTGTTGTTCTTTGTTCGCTTTATCGCCTCTAGTACCTCATCTTCTGTTATGTCTGGGCCGTTGTAGAACTTTTCCTGCTCTAGTACTATTTCAGTCCGTTCGTCTTTAAATAGCTCTTGAATATATTCCTGCCATCTTTTAAGCCTTTCACCGACGTCTATAATTATTTTTCCGTTTTTATCCAGCAGTATGTTTGATTTTTTCTTAATATTAGTGCCTGTTATTTCACTAATTTTCTTATGAAGGTTTAAGTTATCATGTTTCTCTACCAACTGTTCAATCTCTGCGCATCTGTCACTATACCATCTTTCCTTTGCCTCTCTGATCTTTCTCCTTATTTCTGTGTGTATAATATTATACATGTTTTTGTCTTTGGTTTTATAAGATCGCCTTGCTTCCATGAGATCTAGAATCTCCTCGGTCATCCATTCATTTTTATTCTTAATTAGTTTAGGTGTAAGTGTTGTCTCACATGTGCGGATAAGAGCATCTTTTAACATGTGCCATTTCCTGTTCGCATCTTCAGTAGGAATAATTTCTATTTTGGTGAGCTCTTCCTTAATTTTTAGTGTGCCTTGCTCTTTTGTTGATGGATCTCTCAAACGAGATACTTGTATCGTCTCTACTTTAGTTTTAACCACAGGCTTCTTTAGATTAATTCTAAACCTTCCTACAACTGGGTTGTGATCTGATCTCACATCAGCTCCAGGGTATGATTTTACTGATTTTATGGAATTTCGGTATCGTTTGCAGATGAGAAGGTAGTCAATTTGGTTTCTGATGACGTTATGTTGGTTGTCTGCTGGTGATTTCCATGTATAGAGTCTCCTGGTCGGCAGATCATAATAAGTATTCGTGACAATAAAATCGGTCTCTTGGCAGAATTGAGCCAATCTTTCTCCTCTCTCGTTACGAGTGCCCAGTCCAAAGTTTCCAATAAAATCACCTTGACTTCCTCTACCGATTTTTGCATTTAGATCTCCCATTACTATTGTAACGTCTCTAGACTTGGTTACTTCTAAAGCTTGTTGTAATTCGTTATAAAACTGTTCCAGCTCTTCATCCGATTTATCTGCTGTGGGAGCATATACTTGAATTATATTGACTCTAGACTGGGCTGTTTTGAGTGTTACCATCATAACTCTATCCGAGTAAACGGTCTGTGGTAAACAAAATCAGAGGTTGGTCCGTTAAACCACGTGTTCACAAACAGGTTAGGTTATAATTTCTAATATGCTTCAGTCAGTATCGGTTCGAACGTCTAACGAGGCTAACACTATTTTCTCTTCAGTTTTTTGTTAAAAAGTGGAACTAAAAAATAAGATAATGTTCCGTAAAGGACTTAGTGATAGTAGTATGTCTGAAAGTACGTTTTATGATTCTGATGCCGATCCAGTGTACAATGAAAATGTTACTGATGGTTCTTCAGACTCATACAGTAGTGAATATGAGTCTCGTAGAAAAAAAGCTAAAATTTGCAAACAAACACAAAATTGCAAAGAATTTACTGCAGGTTCTAGTTCTAACCAAAAGGAGGCTGATACAAGGATAGGTAAATTATTTAAGAATGCACAAATTCGGTTTGTACTTTACTTTTTTTTGCTTTGTAGAAAAAGCTGACTCTCGGTTTGTACTTTACTTTTTTTTGCTTTGTAGAAAAAGCTGACTCTGCAAACGTTAGCCTGGAAGCTGTTATTGACGATGTATCAAGAAATAAAATAACTGCAGGTCCTAGTTGTATCCAAAAGGAGGCTGATACAAGAAGGATAGGTAAGTTATTTAGGAATGCACAAATTCTGTTTGTAGTTTACTTTTTTTTTGCTTTGTAGAAAAAGCTGAATCTGCAAACGTTAGCCTGGAAGCTGTTATTGACGATGTTGTATCAAGAAATAAAATAACATGGAGCGATGTGCCAAATCCAGATGATCTCAATAAGTTCGAACTATCATTTACTTCAGGAATAAATCAGGAAGAACTCGCAAAACTTACAGACCACAAACCAATAGATTTCTACCTACTGTTTATCGACCGTCAAGTGCAAGATTTGTTGGTTACTGAAACTAATAAATACGCCGAACAAACCATAATCGCTGGTATTGTAAATGAGTCAATAACGAAACATTCGCTTATGAGTAACTGGAGACCAATTGACAGAAAAGAATTGCTTCGATTTTTGGCTCTCATTATTTGGATGGGGTTAGACAGAAAACCGAAACTCAGAAATTATTGGAGTAACAATTTACTTTACAAAAATGAAGTTTCTAAAATGTGTGAAATAAGTAGAAGTCGATTTGAAATATTATTACACTTCTTTCACATTTCAGATAACGAGAGCTGCCCACCTGGAAACAGACTCTACAAAATTTCTCCTCTTGTACAAATACTAAATGAAAAGTTTCAGAAAATGTGTACTCCTAGAGAATCGTTATGTATTGACGAAACTATGGTGCCATTTCGTGGTAGACTTAGTTTTTTGCAATACATTCCTGGAAAAAGACACAAATATGGAGTCAAATTGTTTAAACTTTGCGTCGCAGATGGATATACGTACGCCGTTAAAGTGTACGGTGGAAAAGAGATGCAACCATCTGAAAAGTCGTTAGCATCCAGAGTGGTGATGGAACTTATGCAACCGCTTCTAGATACAGGCAGAAGTTTATATACTGATAATTTTTATACGAGTGTTGACTTGGCTCATGATTTAAATAATAGGAAAACCCATTTAGTCGGAACATTACGTTCCAATAGGAAACATAATCCCAAAGCGGTAGTCAATGCAAAATTAAAAAGAGGTGACATGAAGTATCTACAGAGTAATACAAAAGTTGTTATCGGAAAATGGAAAGATAAACGGGACGTTTTGTTTTTAACGACCAAGGATATTCCTTTGATGATAGATGTTCAAACAAAACGTGGACCTGTTCCCAAACCATCGACCATTGTTGACTATAATTCTGCAAAATCTTTTATCGATGTGTCGGATCAAAAGGCTGCATATAATTCCCCTGTTCGACGAAGTATGAAGTGGTATCGTAAATTGGCTGTGGAATTACTAACAAATACCGCACTTGTGAACTCTTTAGTTCTCTACAAATCTGTTACTGGCAAACATCTCTCAATTACTGAGTTCCGTGAACAGATTGTTCAAAGTCTTTTAATGCCTCAAACAACTTCTGAAAACTCTTTAACAACTTCTGAAAACTCTTTAACAACTCTGCATACGTTGGACGAGAAAGAGAAAAGGGGAAGGTGTTCAGCATGTTACAAGAACTTTTCGAACCGTGAAGGAAGAGCATCAGCGATGAAGAATGCCAAAAGGGTATACACTTTTTGTCCGGCATGTGCCGTTAATACCGCATATATGTGTGTTAAGTGTTTTGTGAATATTCATACATGTTCTTTGAAAAAATAAATTCTTTTTGTATTTTTAAACTTAAAATATCTTAGGGAGAAGGTATTTGATTATCTTCCTGGTGTGAGCCAATATGGCACACATGGTCCACATTAAAACAAATTACAAAAATAATTATAAATAGACCGTGTGTACCCTGTTGGTACATGCTGTTTTTTTACTTAAAAAATGTATTTTGTTTTTATTTTAGAATAGAAATAAATAGTTATACACATTCTTATTTCAAAATTATTAAAAAAATGTTCCGGTCTGACAGAAAAATTATGTCATGATGGTCCGGGGCTTAACGTGTTAACGAAACGTCAATGTGACGGTTCTTGGTCGTGTTGGAACAAACCTTAGGTAGTATTCAGTCAGACATGTAGACGATGATACAATACTCTTTGCGGACAGCAGAGAAGGGCTGCAAAGTTTGGTTTATCGCACTGCACAATACTGTGAGAAGTATGAAATGGCTCTGAACAAAAAAAAACAAAACTCGTGATTGTCAGTAAGCACAAGAATGAAGACAAAACAATCTACGTTAAAGGAAAAGCTTTAGAGAATGTATGGTTCTTTTCATGAGCATTTTTCAGTGCGTCACAGTTTTTCGATTTCTCTCTAACGCATTAAATTGTATGTGACAGAAAAAACGCACGTCGTTGATTACATTTCGTCGGTGACATAACATTTAATCTAGTTGTCAATAGATGGCGCTAATAATATAATATTAAATAATTATACGCTGTGGGCTCGTACGTAGAGGGGATATTTATAAATTCGCGAGCGCCAGTAGTGACAAGTCTGTAAACGTTTACCGGAAAGACATAAATGTCAAAGTGATTAATTTAAAATTAAAATTGAAAACATTAATTATAAAAAATATTAGTTGGTCAAAGCTGTGGTATATATTTTTACCTTAATATATTTACGTTTTAAATACTGAATTTACGTTTTTTTAATGTTCCGTAATATGTAATTATAAATTAATCTATATTAATCTTAGCGCCATCTAAGTCTTACTGCCATCTTCACGATAATTGTGAAAGTATCCGAAGTAAGAAAGCACGTCAAAATGATTAGTAAAATAAAAAAAATCTATTACAATTTAATTACTTTTTAGCGTTGTAAATAGGATTGTTCCGTTGTACACGACGTACACGTCATATTACCGTTTCGTTACTAGATAATTAACGTCCAATGGGTTCCATGGGAACGAAATAATACGTTCCATGGTACTGCGCAGGACGGTGATCGTTACATGTACGGTTCTCAGTCGTGTTGGAACAGACCTATTAAGCGATAACAATTAAATAATAAATTTAAAAATTACCGGTGAAAGTTGAATTAATAATCCGCTAGGAGCGACACCAGCCAAGCTCAGAGCGTATATAAAAAAAAATTAATCTGTACAATTTATAAGACTATACAAATCAAAGAAAATACCATTTTATAAATGCAATAAACACAATTGATTTGTTTTTATACCAAATTGCAAATAAAATGTGACAACTGTCAGATTTAACTAAAATGTCATGTTAGAATAAATGTCATAAATGTGTATTTATCACGGACTAACCTTTTTTTCTATAATTTGTGACGCACTGAAGAATGCTCATGAAAAGAACCATACACAGATGCAATTAGCAATTACTTGGTATGTGAGCTAAATGAACAATGGGCCAAATAAAACGACGCATTGAGATGGCCAGAAGCGCTTTCAATAAGATGAAAATAGTATTATGCAATGGACAACTGGGAATAGAAATTAGAACTAGACTATATTGAGATGTTAAGTATTCTCTGTTCTTTTATATGGAGCTGAAGCCTAGACACGTCCGGGCGCAAGTGTAAAAATGGTGTTTTAGAGGAATATGTAAAATATCATGGACACAACATGTTATAAACACGGAACATTAAGAAAGATGAAAAAAAAAAGAAGGAATTACTCAACACTATTAAAGAAAGAGCTACTCTGATGACATACTAAGAAATGAAAAATATGAGTTGATGCGATTGGTTATACAACGGAAAGTGGAAGGAAAAAGAGGACCGGGAAGACGATGACGCAAATCCCAGTCCTAATCCTTTCGGCCGATCTCGTGAACAGTTGACGCCCGTATCTTCAGTCAATCGTTGCATATACATGCACTAAGTGAGATCCGATTATTGAAAATTGCAAGAATTATTCTAATTTGTCTGCCTCAAAAACTAAAACGTTCGTATGCCTTATTCAGTTGGTATGAACTTATTGTTGATTAAATCAAGAGTTTTTTTCCCTTCCCTACCCCTGATTGTTCGATTGGATTCGTAATGGTCTTGGTGTATGGTAGGTTTGGTTAGGCTTTGATTTTAAGAAGTGTTGCTGGCTAGATGGAAGCAGTTCGCAAAGGCCTTAAAAGAATAAAAAAAATCATGAGTTTTCCGTACATTTTGATGCATGTGTTGGTTTATATGGTTCAGTAGTTTTCCGTTTGTGATGCCGTTTGCTGTTTCAGGCATAAAGGGGTGCCAAGCTATAGTGCGCACGATTCCCCCACAAACAATGAATTGGTAAATACATATTTACATTACCATTTTTAGCCGTTTTCTGCACGAGTGCTGCACGAAATTATATTGCTCTATGTTGATCTATCCTCGTAAAAGAATGTCTCATACACTTGTGAAAAATAGACTTCTTGATGCTATATACATATTATGTAGCAAAAATGGATGGATGAATACAGATTTTTTTGTGGGAGGCTGTACCATGTTGTAAGACATGCAAAGCAACTGATCCCATTCTTTTAATGCTGGATAACCACTCCAGCCATATGTCTATTGGTGCATATAATTTTTGCAAAAAAAAAAACATTCAAATGGTGTCACTATCACCACACACCTCAGATCTTCAGAATCATTATCTTTGGACTTGACTTTCTTAAGTCCTTTAAATAATGCACTTTATAGAGAATATGATTATCTGTTTAACATTATCTGTCTAACAATATTATCTGTCTAACAGGCAATCAAAAAATAGCTCAAAACAGCAAACAGGTGTATGTTCTCAAAAAACTTTTGATAGTGTGTAAAAAGTATTTTATTATCAGCTAAGTACTTTCAACACATAACGTGCCAGTCTTCCTCAGCTGATCTGCTGTTCACGTGGGCTCAAAATGGTTTGACTCAGCCATGTTGTCTTTTTAATTTATAAAAGAATTTAGATGTGATTTTATTCATTTTAAAGGGTTGTTATACCCGATATCTGTGGCTTTTGCCCAGTATCCATGTTTTTTATTGTGTCGTTTAGCAATTGCTCTTCTATGAAGGTTTTATAAGAGGACGAAGCTCTGATGATGGCACGTTATGTGTTGAAAGTACTTAGCTGATAATACAATATTTTTTACACACTATCAAAAGTTTTTTGAGAACATACACCTGTTTGCCGTTTTGACCCATTTAGAAGTGTGTACAAGTCTTACAGTCTTTTCCAAATCAAAAAATAACCGAAAGTGACGTCGCTGAGCTAGTAAATAATGCATTTATGAACGTAGCCATTATGGAGAAGGCAGTGTCAGGTTTTAGTGCATCTGGAATATATGTCCGTTAAATCCCGATAAATTTAATGAGTATGATTTTGCTCCTGTCAATCCAGCAAAGGAAATTATAGATAGTAAAAGTCGCTTCTCTACCAGAGGCTTCTACAACTTATTTTAAGTATTCAAAGTAGAATAATAATCCGTTTTACTTTTACCGTGACCTGAAGATGCTGTGAATATTGTAGACAGCGAAACCGGTCGTCAGTTGTAAAATAAATTGTTTGTGAGAACGTCTCTCTTTTCTTTACTACAATAGTATGGACTCACACATGCACCCCATTCATTATTAGAATAATTATTATTTTTTAAATATAGAGCTTTTAACGTAATGACCGTTATGATACACTGACCGGCACAAAAAACGGCCACCCCACAAAATGGGTCATTTTGATGCTCGAATTTCCTAAACCAGTTGTTCGATTTGATTTTTTTAATATGTTATAGCCCTATTCTTGAACAATATCGCTAAAATAATATTGTTGCCAGATAGGTAAATTATCATTGTATACCAGGTGTACTAATCAAACAGTGTTTTTTTCTCAAAGCTCGCCACACCTTGTGGAATATTCTAACATTTATAAAAGACTGAAATTAAAACCCAACTTAACATTCTCTTTTTGATTCGTTCGCTTATGTTAGATAATAAAACAGTTAGGTACTTTAAGATCTAGCCATGTTCTTCATCCATACAAGGTGTTTCGAAATAAGCGCGACACATTTTAAGGGGTAATTCTGCATGAAAAAATAATGACCGTTTGCTTTCTAAACATATGTCCGCAAATGCTTCGTTTCCGAGATACGGGATATTGAATTTTTTCTTACAAACTGACGATTTATGTATTGCTCTAAAACCGGTTGAGATATGCAAATGAAATTTGGCATTACCCGTATGCACTCTAATGAAGAATATAAAATTCTTAATTGCATATCAAAAAATGTGCAATAACTGTCTCTTAAAACCTACCAAATTTCATTTGCATATCTCAAACGGTTTTAGAGCAATAAATAAATCATCAGTTTGTAAGAAAAAATTCAACATTCCCTATCTCGGAAACGAAGCATTTGCGGACATAGGTTTATAAATCAAACGGTCATTATTTTTTCATGCAGAATTAACATACATGCAGAATTAATTAACGTTTGTCGCACTTATTTGGAAACATCCTGTATTGATGAAGAACATGCTTAGTTGTTAAAGTACCTAACTTTTTTACTATCCATCATAAGCGAATGAATCAACAAAAGGAATGTTAAGAAAACCTGAAGCTATAGTTATGTTTTAATTTCAGTATTTTATAATTGCTAGAATATTCCACAGGGTGTGGTGAACTTTGAGAAAAAAACACAGTTTATAAACACATATTATTACAGCAATATTATTAAAGAAGAAGACTATAACATATTATATAAGAAAATCACTTAAATCGGACAACAAGTTTAGGAAATTCGAGACATCAAAAATGATCCAAATTAATGGGGTGGTCGTTTTTTGTGCCGGTCACTGCAGATCTAAAAATTTACACCAGAAGCGATTACTGCTTAAGCGTGCACCATTCCCCCGCTTTCTTTAAAATAATTATTTTTTTCATTTTTTTAATATTTTTCCGTGATTGATCATTCTCTTTGATTGATTGATCTTTTTTTTGCTACTGGTAACCTGACGTTTGAAACACTTATTAAAATACTTAATCCGCACGAAAATCCTTTGTCTACAGTATGTTTTTACTAGACAAAGAGGTATATCCGAACAATGATGGAAAATATACTCTGTAGTTCGATGTATAATTTTTTTACCCCGATTTAGGTGTTCACCATGAAAATTTTGGAAATATTTTTCCATTGTTAATACTTGGTCTACCCATTCTGATGAAGGATTTGTGACTCCACCAAATGATAAATGTTGTACCCAGGTTGGTACAGAATAATTATGAAGATTTATATTTTGTTCTTCATATGTACGTCTTCCTAAATTTGGGAATTTATTTTTAAATTTAAATGCTATGAAACCAGCAATATATATCAACCCATCTGTTTCGGTTTCTTTAGTAATATTATCTGGAACTGACAAGTCTGAACTACTGCTACTTTGATTTTGCAGATCCATGAACACAGTATCTATATTATTTGTAGGTGCTTCAGGTGGCAACATATTTATCTTTGCTTGTTGAAGAGCTTTTGCAACGATATATTCTTCATTTTCTTGGCCACCGTAATGAGAAACGTTGGTAGTTCTTTGCACCATACCTGGATTCTTTCCTAGTATGATCATTCTCACTCTGTAAAGGGTATTTAGAGGTGACGGATGGTCATGTAATCCACCCCTTGTTCTCAACTAAAAATATAAAATAATTAAATATAAATATGCTTAAAATAGATAACAAATTATTTCTTACCTGTGAGAAAAAGTTTTCCAGACAATCTTGATTTAATCTGTGTGTTAAGAAATAAGAAATTTTATATTTCTCTTTTAGGTCAGTAAATAACGCCTGGATAGATCTGGATGATATTATAATCCCCCTTTGGAAAATTTGCATGGATTTTTTCCAATACACACCATTTTAGTAACAGTATTAATTACTAGATCCAGTAACCTATTTTGCTCTTCCAAAATATACAATCCATAAGGTCGTTTCGTGGTAGATGTAACAGGTGTAAAGGAATTCATTAAATCAAACCAACTATTAATAAGCTCTATGAACTCCCCAAGTTTTTGTGCTGCGATTTTTTTATCTCTGGCTGCATTTTTAAAATAATGTTTTAAGGCTGTTGCAGTTGTGTGAGAATAATTCTGCAGCAAGTGCAACATTTTGTCTTCGCATTTTCTTTACCTCTAAATGATCTAAAGTCAGCTTATACAGGGAACTTATTTCTGTTTTTGCAGCTTCAATTAGTTCTTTTAATAGATCTTTTTTTAATACACTTCCATCTTCAAGTTCAAATCCTGTGTCGATTAACCAGTTTCTTGTTAATTTTAGAAGATGGGGAGCATCAGCAAACATGTAAATATGTGCTTTTGTGACTGGATGTGTAAAATAGGTGGTATCAACAGAAATATTCAATTTTTTCCAAAGTCGTTGATTCCCTCCCCCACAATCCGATACGCATGCAACTACATTATAGTTTACATTATGCAACTCAGTAATTATTGAATGTAAAATATTGTCAGTCATACTTGTATCAAAGCCAATGTACACTGGTTGCTTCCATTTATCAAAAAGTCCTCTGGCCATCACTACTTGCATGTACCTATGAGGGCCAACAACTTCATCCTCTTTTTGGTCATATTCATACTGGGCACAGACTTTCATTTCATCATAGGACAAGACGGTTACTCTTTGTAGCTCAGTTTTAGATTTTCCAGCAACATACATCACCTGAAGTACATCTTGTAGGAGACCAGATCTAAGATTAATGTGTGCAGCCCAATTTTGTAATGTTGATATTCCAGGTAATGGGTATTTAAGGGTATTTCTTAGATAAAGGTAACACCTTCTACTAAAATACCTTATTGTGAAAGCTTTTGAAATTTCTTCCGTCGTCCAACATGCCCTCGTTTTCTTTTTCAAAATAATTTCAATTTCAGTTTTTTGTTCTCTTTAAGCAACTCCTCATATTTTCGTTTTAAAATATCTTCCTGCGATTCATTGCTTGTACTGGGCACATCAGACACATCAATGATTCTTTCATGTGAGTATACCTCTAATAGTTCTTCAACGATAGCTTTTTGTGTTTTCATTTCTATCATTTTATCACTTATTGCTGTTGTTTGTTTTGAAACATCGCCCAGATATTTTAAGTTTTCACTTGGAATTGCTACAAAATAGTGATGATAAGTAACAGAATATAGTCTGTTCGCTAAACTCAGACGCAACTTTTTAGATGTTTTAGTCGGTAATAAAAAAATAATTACTAAATAGTTAATAATCACTAAATAGTTAGTAATTTTACCAATTTTTGCAAAATTGGCAAAAAACAAAAAAATTATCGACTAAAATATCTAGCCAGTTGCGTCTGAGTTTAGCGAACCGACTATAACATTAGAAAACAATGCTTACCTCCATTCTTTAATTTTAATTTAGGTCTAGTTCCCATTATTCGAGCATACATATCATCCACAAAATCATCCTTCTTGAAATGATTACTACATACTCGAGCAGTTTTTGTTTTTATTTCATCTTTTCCGTAACAGCGCTCAATCCATATTTTTTCTAGTTTTTTATCTTTGGGAAACGTGAAAAATGCTATTTGTTGATCAGCATCATCAGCAGACTTCTTGTTTTTATAAAAATTATTTCTACAAACGGCCACACTGCAGTTTGTACCTGGCACTGCATTATTACGTTAAATACCTTAATTTTAACGATTTAACTCACCTTATATATAAATATTCTTAATATTTAGGCTCCTACAATAGGTACGATGTACAACAACTATAATAAATAACTTTTCATAAACAGTTCAAAATACCTATAGTATTTACGGGAAACAACAGCACAATTTCAAATACAAAAATATAAAGTAAACTAGGATATTATAAGATAAAATTTATCTTAATATATGTTATTTAATAACAATACAAATCATACACAATACTATACAAAGTATATTGTACACATTCAAAGATCAAAAAAGATTACCGCAAAAAATTTAAAAATGGGATTCTGTCAGATTCTAAACTCTTGTGACGTAACGTCAAAAATTGAAGTGTCCCCACCACCGCCGTAAAAGGCCACCGTAGTATAGTCTAAGAACCGTGACCTGTGGTAACAAAAATAATGAAAAAAAGAAGTTTTATCCATTACCAACAGAACCAAAAGAGAGAGAAATGTGGATGGCCCTATCCAGAAAAGCTACAAATTGAGCAGTAATAATTTTTTTCTGCGAAAATCATTTTGAGGTTCGTTATTATAGATTTTTTAACTTTGGTAACTAAACTTGTCAAATTGACGTATATTTCATACCTTCTGTCAATCAAGAAGAAAAATTATATATTGCTCCACAATATTGATATGATATGCAATTATTATACAGGGTGTAACAAAAATACAGGTCATAAATTTAATCACACATTCTGGGACCAAAAATAATTCGATTGAACCTAACTTACCTTATTATAAATGTGCACATAAAAAAAGTTACAACCCTTAGAAGTTACAAAATGAAAATAGATTTTCTCCAATATATCCAAAACTATTTTTTATTAAAAAATA
Organism: Diabrotica virgifera virgifera; assembly: GCF_917563875.1. Taxonomy (NCBI): domain Eukaryota; kingdom Metazoa; phylum Arthropoda; class Insecta; order Coleoptera; family Chrysomelidae; genus Diabrotica; species Diabrotica virgifera. The sequence continues at coordinate 144,671,672 of NC_065451.1, read as the reverse complement.
TTTTTTATTAAAAATGGACAAGTGGCATTCTTATGGCAGGAATACCTTAAAGCAAAATTATAGTGAAATTTGTGCACCCACTAAAATTTTTATGGGGTTTTGTTCCCTTAAACCCCCCCAAACTTTTGTGTACGTTCTAATTTAATTATTATTGTAGTACCATTAGTTAAATACAATATTTTAAAAACTTTTTTGCCTCTTAGTACTTTTTCGAAAAGTCAGTTTTTATCGAGATATTTTGAATATTTTTCAAATCCTCCACATATTTTGTATATCGTTGTACGATTATGAAGACTTGGTAATAATATGAAAATTTATTTATGATTTATATTTTTAGGTATATTTTGAACCATATTAAAAAAAGCCACATCTCGATAAAAGGTGCCTTATCGAAAAAATACAAAGAGGCAAAAAAGTTTTAAAGACGCTGTGTTTAACTAATGGTACCGCAGTAATAGTTTATTTGGAACGTACACAAACATTTGGGGGGTTTAAAAGCACAAAACCCCCATAATTTTATGTACATTAAAAAAGAAGCCGCATCTCGATAAAAACTGCCTTATCGAAAAAATACTAAGAGGCAAAAAAGTTTTGAAAATATTGAATTTAACTAATTGTACCACAATAATAATTTAATTGGCACGTACACAAAAGTTTGGGGGGGTTTAAGGGAACAAAACCCCATAAAATTTTTAGGGGGTGCACAAATTTCACTATAATTTTGCTTTAAGATATTCCTGCCATAAGAATGCCACTTGTCCATTTTTAATAAAAAATCTCTAATAGTTTTGGATATATTCGAGAAAATCTATTTTCATTTTGTAACTTCAAAGGGCTGTAACTTTTTTTATGTGCATATTTGTACTAAGGTAAGTTAGGTTCATTCGAACTATTTTTGGTCCGAGAATATGTACTTTAATTTATGAGCTGTATTTTTGTTACACCCTATATAAAGGTAAATTTAATTAATTGTATTTTGCTTGCAGTACTGCATTTTAATAACTAATTTTATTTACTACATACAATTTTTTACGTTGTAGTAACATAACCTGAATCTTATTTTTTTCTTATTATTTTTTTGGATTATGGCCTTGACAATTATTTAGCAACCAGGACCATATGATTGGCCAATATAATTAAAAGTGCGAATAAAATTGCAGAGCGTAGAAACCAGGTGTCGCTTTTCCGAACTTGCAGGGTCCCAATAATACCTACCTTTCTTAAAACGTTTTTAAATTCTGGTTATGAGATTTATAATCCATATTGTCACAATATAACTGGTATTGATTCAATAAAATTGTGTTTTGACTAGGAAAGTTTTGGGGTAGTTCTGATTTCTTTCATTATATGTATATAGATTTTGGGCTGCTGAATCCGAATATGAGGTTTGCGGACAAAATTTCTTGCCGGGACATTCTACCCTGCCCTGACTCTGTGGTCTGGGGTAGTTCCACAAGCGAATTGGTGTTTTAATTCTTCATAGTTAGTAGTAGTGCTTTTATTTTTTAGGTGTACATACAATCATAATGTAAGAAATACGAGCTTTAGTTTGGTTCTTTTCAGAACCAACCAAAGTCTCATAGAAAATAAGCCGTAGTCCTCAAGTGTAAGGACTGTACTGAGTTCTGGTTAGTCCTGGATTGTGACTTCCCAGAGAACTCAAAGAAATAGAAAATTCCCTAGGTTAATCACATCCGCGGTCGCTTTTGCCTCTCGGTTTTACCTAAAGAGCGTGTCCTCTCTCCCAGCGTTCCGTGTCTTACGCACGGCGATCTGTCGTGGCTTAGTCGAGTAGTCCCCACTCTTTTGGCTTCTCCTCGCTACTGTCGCACTGCACGCGGCTGTACTGTTCAGCGGCGGCTGAACTAATGACGCTTTTAGAAATTTGTTGAATATTTATAATATTTACAAAGGTATAGGAGGGGAGTATGGCTACCTCTAATTAGCTGCTTAATTTTATTGATTTGTCAGCAGGCTCCGCCTAATGGTAGATTTACGCCAAGCAGAGTGCATAACATCAGAGTTTGGATGGGTGACCTTATTTTCTAATGTTTGGTGCTATCTAAATATTCATTATAACAGAGATTCTTATTTTTATGTCTTTGTAGAATAATAGGTAGATTTTACTTTAATTAAATTATGATTATCTCTGACGCCATCCATGAAAAATTTATAAAATAATATTTAATCACTGCTAAAATAATGCTTACATACTGAAATATTTGTGGCACTGAAAAGAGCTGTTGTTTATTTTTTAATTTTTATTTTATAAATATGGTTGTCACAGAGATTTTTATAATTTTTGTGTGATTGTATTTGTCTTTCTCAGACACAGGATAAATGGTAGATTTAGTCAAATTATGGTTACCTCTCACATCTACGAAAAATTCATAAAGCAATTATTAATTACTGCTAAAATATTTCTTACATATTTAACCATTTGCGGCTCTGAAAAGAGCCTTTTTTATAAGTAAAAACAACTTTATGGACGTGAGAGCATTTTCGATTGAAGATCCATGCCTATATAAACGTTGTCTCTAATCTGTTGGCCCAGCTTCTCTTTGGCAGCATTAAGTTTATTCTTAAGCGTCTTTACAATTAGGTTATGTTCACTAATTTTTTGAATTAGCTGTAAGACACGATAAACTACTCTCCGGCGCCCGTAGAAATCCGTATCCAGAAGCCTAGACACTTCTTCTCTGTATCTATCGATCCTACGATTGACGGCTTGTCCTTGCTCAAGAAGCTGATCTATAATTACTTGAGTTTCTATCATCTTCCTGCTTAATTGTATAAGCTGATTGATTAAGTTATCCATTATTAATTAAATTTTAATTTCCTGTATGCTATTTCAAACTGCTAACTGTGTTCGTCAGTCGGCTGAGAGAATAATGACGCTTTTAGAAATTTGTTGAATATTTATAATATTTACAAAGGTATAGGAGGGGAGTATGGCTACCTCTAATTGGCTGCTTAATTTTATTGATTTGTCAGCAGGCTCCGCCTAATGGTAGATTTACGCCAAGCAGAGTGCATACCATCAGAGTTTGGATGGGTGACCTTATTTTCTAATGTTTGGTGCTATCTAAATATTCATTATAACAGAGATTCTTATTTTTATGTCTTTGTAGAATAATAGGTAGATTTTAGTTTAATTAAATTATGATTATCTCTGACGCCATCCATGAAAAATTTATAAAATAATATTATTTAATCACTGCTAAAATAATGCTTACATACTGAAATATTTGTGGCACTGAAAAGAGCTGTTGTTTATTTTTTAAATTTTATTTTATAAATATGGTTGTTACAGAGATTTTTATAATTTTTGTGTGATTGTATTTGTCTTTCTCAGACATAGGATAAATGGTAGATTTTTTTTAGTCAAATTATGGTTACCTCGCACATCTACGAAAAATTCATAAAGCAATTATTAATTACTGCTAAAATATTTCTTACATATTTAACCATTTGCGGCTCTGAAAAGAGCCTTTTTTATAAGTAAAAACAACTTTATGGACGTGAGAGCATTTTCGATTGAAGATCCATGCCTATATAAACGTTGTCTCTAATCTGTTGGCCCAGCTTCTCTTTGGCAGCATTAAGTTTATTCTTAAGCGTCTTTGCAATTAGGTTATGTTCACTAATTTTTTGAATTAGCTGTAAGACACGATAAACTACTCTCCGGCGCCCGTAGAAATCCGTATCCAGAAGCCTAGACACTTCTTCTCTGTATCTATCGATCCTACGATTGACGGCTTGTCCTTGCTCAAGAAGCTGATCTATAATTACTTGAGTTTCTATCATCTCCCTGCTTAATTGTATAAGCTGATTGATTAAGTTATCCATTATTAATTCAATTTTAATTTCCTGTATGCTATTTCAAACTGCTAACTGTCTTCGTCAGTCGGCTGAGAGAATAATGACGCTTTTCACTCACTCACTCACACTCGCCGATCATCCCACCCCCTAGGAACATGTGTGTACCGCTGCTAATCAGCGGGACCCACATGTCCGAAAATCAGACCGGTCACGCCCCAAAAGAGCGAGTCATTTTGGATCGGTACCTATCTGACCCCCAGGTTTTTCCTCCACCCCTCCCCAACGTGTGACATACGCGGGGAGGCTATGATCTTTGCGTCGGGTGATTTGGGAAAAAGAAGCACCATTCGCTTTAGCATGGTTGTGGTTAGGCCACCTCACTGTAGGGGTAGCTGTGTAGCTTTTCTCCCTATTTACATTACTGATTCTACTTTGGTATTGACATGAATTTGGACTGAAGTCCCTAAGAGTGTGTTTCCTCGCGGAGGGACATCAACCTAGATTGATGTCACTCCGCGGGGAAACCGTGTAGTGAGCTCGGTCACCCAGCCGCCGATTTGGCAAAATAAATTTTGTTCTCCTCGGCAGCTGGGCACCCGGATGAGTCTGGCCACCGAGCCCATGGCCGTCGCCCATGGTCTCGATGCTCAGAGTTTCGCGATGGTTAGGTCTCTCATTCGACCTGCCTTAAGGGCCTGAAGCCTAAGTGGCTTGTACAAGGTGACCTGAGGGGTCCCTTGTACCCTTAATGTTGAGTATGAGCCGAGTGGGTACGGTCAGTGTTCACTAATCTTCAAAGTATACTTAGTATTAACATGGTTGCGACAATAAAGGGTCTTTTGTTAGTTTTATATATTTTTTTGTGGGTTAGTATATTTTATGTATTTTTTTGGTGAGCACGATCTGGCGTCCAATCATCTAACATCGATTGGGCCCCAGAGCATGATCTTTTTTTTTTTTTTTTTTTTTTTTTTTTTTTTTTTTTTTTTTTCTACCTTTATCGCGCGTTGGGGTTAGACTACTCTGTAACTATCTCAGACATCATGTTCTTCTGCTGGGACCTGCCTGTATCCCTGTAATTGCTGTTTAGGCCGTCTATGCTTCGTTCTGACGTTTTCGTCATAATCCGTTAATTCCCTCAGCCACCTACTGGGGTGGTTTCTTGCGTTCGTGAAGATGTCATACGCTTTTTCATCCATGGTCCTTAGGATCTTTCTCTGACCTGTGTCCCGGTATATGTACCGCAGTGGTACATATCTGGGCACGTTTAGGGCTTCTCTAATCATGTGATTTTGACTGATTTGTAATTTTTTCCTGTTGGACTTACACGTATGTCCCCAAGCTGCTGATGCGTATGTTAGGGTGGGCAGGATTATGCTATTGGCTGTTCTCAGTTTTGTCTTTATATTTAATTTACTTTTCCTCCCAATTATTGGGGCTAGTTGTTTCCTTAGTACTTTGGCTTTGTTTACTGTTTGCTTTATGTGTTGTGTGAATGTTAGTTTTCTGTCTAGCGTTACGCCTAAGTATTTGGCTTCATTTTCCCATTCTATTTGGTTATTGTCCATGCTTAGTTCTGTGTTGGGTGTTCCCCATCTTTTACGAAACATGACGGCCTGAGTTTTGTCTGGATTTAGCGCAATCTTCCATTTTATGCACCATCGTGATAATCGGTTTAGTTCTCCTTGTACATGTCTTGCTGCCAGGTCTGGGTCTCTGCTGCTTGCTGCTATAGCAGTATCGTCTGCGTATAGGCTTAGTATCGTTCTGTTACTTTTAGGCGTGTCTGCCGTGTATATGGTGTACAGATAAGGTGACAGCACGGCTCCCTGCGGCACACCCGCCTCAGGGGTTCCGACTTCGGACAGGGTGTCCCCTATCCGAACTCTGAACCTCCTGTTGGCTAAGTATGAAGCCAGAAGACATGTCATCGCCCCGCTGTACCCATAATCATTCATTTTGTGGATTAGCCCCTCATGCCAGACTCTGTCAAATGCCTTACTGACGTCGAGAAATGCAGCTGCTGTGTACATTTTCTCGTTGAAGCCTTTCGTGATGTACTCTGTCAGTCTTAGTACTTGGAGTTCGCAAGAATGTTCTGATCTAAATCCGAATTGCGCTTCGGGGAGTATTCCTAGCCTTTCGGTTTCCTCTTGGAGTCTTTTGAGTATTACTCTTTCAGCTATTTTGCTTATCGATGATAGCAGGCTTATTGGCCTGTAGTTTTGAGGAAAGCTCCCGTTTTTCCCCGGTTTTCCAATCATTATTACGTGGGCTTCTTTCCATCTATCTGGAAAGTATCTTAGTCTCAGTACTGCGTTGATGATATTTGTGATGTACACTATTAATTTGGTCGGTAAGTTTTTAATTGCCCTATTTGTGATGTTGTCTGGTCCTGGTGCTTTTTTCGCCTTAGCCCATTTGATTATATTTCTTATTTCTTCTGGGGTGGTGTGTTCAAGGCCTATTCTGCCTTTTCTCCTTCTTATTCTTCTTGCACTATTTTCGACCTCTGTGGTGAAGTCTAGATCTTCCCTTTGATGGAAATTTTTCTTACAATTCGTTTCTAGTGTATCTTTCATGGCCTCTGCTTTGTCCTCGTCTGTATATACGATTCCTGTTTCTCCGTGTAGAGGTGGAATCGGTTTTCTATCGTTTCTAAGTACTGCTGATACTTTCCAGAATGCAGATTTATTTGGATTTAGGCTTTGGATATATTGGTCCCAGCATTCGCTTCGGTGCTCTTGTAACTGTTTTTTGACCTCCCTGTCTAGTTCATTTGCAATTCTTTTATCTTCTCTGTTTCGAGTTCGTTGTGCTCTTCTTCTTCTTCTGTTCTTCTCTTTTATTAGTTCTTTTAATTCAATAGATATTTCTCTGAATCTTCCTCTTTGTGTAGCTATGCTTTCGGTTCTGGTGCTAACTTCCATTGCATTTTGTATTGTCTGTTCTAGTTTTATTATGCTTTCGTCCAATTCATTTATGTTATTTATTGTGGGTATATCCCCTATGTTCTCACTCATCTCTCTTCTGAAGTTTTGCCAATTTATTATCTTCTTTTTACGTGGTTCTACTTGGTTCAAATCTATTGCCCCAAGTGTCATAACTATTACGTTATGCGTGGAGTCTCCTTCGTTTGCCGTTATTATCTCGTGTTGTAGTCCCACATGGTGAAGAATTGCAATGTCTAAGTGTGTTGGGATGTTATCTCCCTGGAAGCATGTTGGGTCTGTGGGTCCAGTTACAATAGTGTTATGCTTGTTTTCGAGATAGTTACAGAGCCGTCTGCCATTGCAGTTTGTTAGTCTGTCGAACCAGTTGGGCGACCTCGCGTTTAAGTCACCGATAATCACAGTGGGCTCGTCTGAGTCCAGGATGAGATCGAGATCCTCTCCCAGTACTGGATCAAGCGGCCTCACATACACCGAAGCAATTTTCAGTGTATGGTTAGCCGCATTGATCCGCACCAGGGTAGCCTCCATGGTGACCAGGCCATCTGGTGTTGGAATTTGATGGTGTTCAATTCCTTTTTTCACCATAATGGCCGTGCCACCGGATCTCCCTGTCCTGTCATTTCTATAGATGTCATAGCCCGGGAACTTGGTTTTCACTCTCTCGGTGAGTTTGGTTTCCTGCAGTGCCATGACATCTATATCGAGTCTGTTGGAAAACTCGTCTAAAGTGTTAATTTTCGAGCGTAGCCCGCCCGAGTTCCATGACCCAATTTTAAGTTCGTCCAACTGGTTGTTCAACATTACTGGGTGTTGGAGAGTTTGAGCGCATCGAGGGCAACAGTCATAGTTTGGAACATGTTAGCGAAATTTGCCATAGCGGCGTTAATCACGCTAACAAGTTCTTGTTGATTGGGGTTTTGTGGGGCGCTTGTGGGCGCTCTGGTGGTTGGAGCTTTGGCTTGTGTGGCTGCAGCATAGCTAATGTTGGGTTTAACAGGTGCACTTGGTGCACGTCTGCTTTTTGGGAGTGTTGGGACCTTTGGTCTGTTTTGGGGTGCTCTTTTGCATCCCCTGTAGCTAGCTGTGTGCGCTTCCCCACAGTTTGCGCATTTTGCTGGTGACTCACGATCTTTCGTGCAGTCTTCTGTTTTGTGGCCCTCTCCACACTTTACACACCGCGAACTGCAATGACAAGACCTTGAGCCATGGTAGAAGTTCTGGCAATTGTAGCATTGCAGCACTTCTTTTTTTGTGCGAAATTCATCCTCGATGGTGACCTTCATGAAGGAGAGGTTACTTATTTTGGCCATTTTTTCTTCGTCCTTTTCATCGATGGTGACGATGTAAAGTGGTAGTTCTTTCTTGTCCGGTTTCCTGGAAATCATTCTTTCCAGTCCTCGAACTTCAACACCGGCTTTTAGTATTTCCTGACCTAACGCTCTTAGGTTTAAGCCTGTGTTTAGCCCTCTAATTATTTTTCTCTTGGCCCTGTTTGTTTCTACGTCGATTGGATATGCTATGAAATCCACTTTGGGTCTGTGGTTTTCAAGGACTTTGAGCATTCCAAGGTAACCTTCTCTTTCATTGGTCTGTATTACTATCGACCTTCCAGACTTCGCGAATTTATTCACGGAGCCTATGCCTTTGCTTGCCGCTGTTGCTAAAATCCTTTGGCTTTCGCCTACAGACTTTAGTATGATCGCTGGTGGTTTTTTGGTCGTAGTTGCTACCACTGCTTGACTGGTCGTAGCCTTGTTGGCTACCTCTGCTGATTTTTGTTTTTTTGTGCTACGTTGACTTAAGCGATCTGTTATTTCTTTTTCTTGTCTCTCTTGAATTATGGCCATTTGGATTTCTCCAACGCCAGTGGGCTTGTTTGCTACCGCAGCAGGATGAGATGTTCCATTATTATCAGTAGTAGTAGGATTTGCTTTTCGCTTTTTCGGCTCTTTAACCTTTTCAGCATTGTCTGCCTCAGGTTGGGTGTCGTCATTGCATTCGCGTTTGTTTGTGGCTTTTCTGCCTTTCCGTTTCCTGTAATTAGGGAATTGGTAGGCATTTTCGTCTCCTGAGTCCTCAACTACTTCAGTGTCCATCATTGCCACTTCTAAGTTGAGGTCAGATTTTGCTAGGGTAGACTCATTTATCCTCTCAGCTTTATTTGCCTCAGGTTGGGCGTCTTTAACACTGCTTTTGCCGTGTTCTGGTTCTTGAATAGGTTTTTTGCATGCACCTTTCTTTTTCCTGTATTTTGGAAAACGATAGGTGCTTTCACTGCCTGAGTCCACAACCTCTTCCGTGTCCATTTCTGCCACTTCTAGGTTGGGTTCAGATTCTGGCTCTGAGGGGGTTGGGGTGGGATTAGATCTATCGGTTAGTTTCACCAGCTGTGCGACTAGTTCCCGATTTTCTTGATCTTTCTGCTCGAGCATGGTCCTAAGCTTTTTCAGCTCATCCATTAGCTCAGCGATTTGTTGGCTATGCCTTGCCTGATCCTGACGTCTTTCAACCTCATTCTCTTGCAATTTAGCAAACAATTCCTCTATTGTTTGCTGCATGCCATCAACGTCTTTAGCTTTTTTCAGCTGTTCTTGGGTGGGGCTTGAGGGGTTGCGCGGTCTTTTGTTGGACTGCTTTTCCTCGATGCGCCGGGAGTATGCGTTCGCTTTGTCGAACTCCGTGGGGTTGGAAACCTGAGGGGTTTCGGAATCGCGGGTTTGGCTTTTTATTTCAGAAACCTGAGGGGTTTCAGTAACCTGGGGCAGATCTTTATAAATCTCTTGGATTTCTTCTTCGGAGAACTTATCGTCGATCATAGACTCATCTTCAGAACTAGAGTACTCTTCCTCCATCTCCGACTTGGGGGAAGAGGCTCTAGGGGCGGACTCGTCGCCAGAAGCATTGTCGTCAGACGACTCATGCTCTGACTTCGAGAGGGATTCGGGTAAGGTGGGTTTTTCAACATTATGAGCGGAATTGCTCGGTGAAAGCTCAGTGCTTTCTAAAGACAACATTTTCTTACTTGGAAGACTCTGTTTTTTGCGGTTGGATGAACCGCTGTTCATCCAATTTCTGGGTGCCGTCCCAGGGACCTGCGCGGCTGTTCACGCCCTAACTTGCGCTAGGGAGGGTTCCACTTGCGTTTTCTCAGCTATCAGGCCCAGGTGTCCGGGTCTGTCCGATGTGAAATTCAAAATTTCCACACCTTACATTGTCCTTCCTACGGAGGCACAGATAGCTCCCGACAGGCACAAGGCCCGCTCGCTTCTTCACTGGCTAGTCCTGGATTGTGACCTCCCAGAGAACTCAATGAAAGATGAAATTCCCTCGGTTAATCACATCCAAAGATGTCGCTTTTGCCTCTCGGTATTTGCCTAAGCGCGTGGATTTCTCTTCCCGCTTACCGTGTCTTACTCACGGAGATCTGAAAAGATCAGCAAGGTCGAGTCGTCCCCACTACTTCGGCTTCTCCTCGGTACTACAGCTCCGTACGCGTCTGCACTGTTCAGCGTCTGACGCTCCTCCTTAAATTCAAGTGAATACTACTAAAGGTAAATTTAATTAATTGTATTTTGCTTGCAGTACTGCATTTTAATAACTAATTTTATTTACTACATACAATTTTTTACGTTGTAGTAACATAACCTGAATCTTATTTTTTTCTTATTATTTTTTTGGATTATGGCCTTGACAATTATTTAGCAACCAGGACCATATGATTGGCCAATATAATTAAAAGTGCGAATAAAATTGCAGAGCGTAGAAACCAGGTGTCGCTTTTCCGAACTTGCAGGGTCCCAATAATACCTACCTTTCTTAAAACGTTTTTAAATTCTGGTTATGAGATTTATAATCCATATTGTCACAATATAACTGGTATTGATTCAATAAAATTGTGTTTTGACTAGGAAAGTTTTGGGGTAGTTCTGATTTCTTTCATTATATGTATATAGATTTTGGGCTGCTGAATCCGAATATGAGGTTTGCGGACAAAATTTCTTGCCGGGACATTCTACCCTGCCCTGACTCTGTGGTCTGGGGTAGTTCCACAAGCGAATTGGTGTTTTAATTCTTCATAGTTAGTAGTAGTGCTTTTATTTTTTAGGTGTACATACAATCATAATGTAAGAAATACGAGCTTTAGTTTGGTTCTTTTCAGAACCAACCAAAGTCTCATAGAAAATAAGCCGTAGTCCTCAAGTGTAAGGACTGTACTGAGTTCTGGTTAGTCCTGGATTGTGACTTCCCAGAGAACTCAAAGAAATAGAAAATTCCCTAGGTTAATCACATCCGCGGTCGCTTTTGCCTCTCGGTTTTACCTAAAGAGCGTGTCCTCTCTCCCAGCGTTCCGTGTCTTACGCACGGCGATCTGTCGTGGCTTAGTCGAGTAGTCCCCACTCTTTTGGCTTCTCCTCGCTACTGTCGCACTGCACGCGGCTGTACTGTTCAGCGGCGGCTGAACTAATGACGCTTTTAGAAATTTGTTGAATATTTATAATATTTACAAAGGTATAGGAGGGGAGTATGGCTACCTCTAATTAGCTGCTTAATTTTATTGATTTGTCAGCAGGCTCCGCCTAATGGTAGATTTACGCCAAGCAGAGTGCATAACATCAGAGTTTGGATGGGTGACCTTATTTTCTAATGTTTGGTGCTATCTAAATATTCATTATAACAGAGATTCTTATTTTTATGTCTTTGTAGAATAATAGGTAGATTTTACTTTAATTAAATTATGATTATCTCTGACGCCATCCATGAAAAATTTATAAAATAATATTTAATCACTGCTAAAATAATGCTTACATACTGAAATATTTGTGGCACTGAAAAGAGCTGTTGTTTATTTTTTAATTTTTATTTTATAAATATGGTTGTCACAGAGATTTTTATAATTTTTGTGTGATTGTATTTGTCTTTCTCAGACACAGGATAAATGGTAGATTTAGTCAAATTATGGTTACCTCTCACATCTACGAAAAATTCATAAAGCAATTATTAATTACTGCTAAAATATTTCTTACATATTTAACCATTTGCGGCTCTGAAAAGAGCCTTTTTTATAAGTAAAAACAACTTTATGGACGTGAGAGCATTTTCGATTGAAGATCCATGCCTATATAAACGTTGTCTCTAATCTGTTGGCCCAGCTTCTCTTTGGCAGCATTAAGTTTATTCTTAAGCGTCTTTACAATTAGGTTATGTTCACTAATTTTTTGAATTAGCTGTAAGACACGATAAACTACTCTCCGGCGCCCGTAGAAATCCGTATCCAGAAGCCTAGACACTTCTTCTCTGTATCTATCGATCCTACGATTGACGGCTTGTCCTTGCTCAAGAAGCTGATCTATAATTACTTGAGTTTCTATCATCTTCCTGCTTAATTGTATAAGCTGATTGATTAAGTTATCCATTATTAATTAAATTTTAATTTCCTGTATGCTATTTCAAACTGCTAACTGTGTTCGTCAGTCGGCTGAGAGAATAATGACGCTTTTAGAAATTTGTTGAATATTTATAATATTTACAAAGGTATAGGAGGGGAGTATGGCTACCTCTAATTGGCTGCTTAATTTTATTGATTTGTCAGCAGGCTCCGCCTAATGGTAGATTTACGCCAAGCAGAGTGCATACCATCAGAGTTTGGATGGGTGACCTTATTTTCTAATGTTTGGTGCTATCTAAATATTCATTATAACAGAGATTCTTATTTTTATGTCTTTGTAGAATAATAGGTAGATTTTAGTTTAATTAAATTATGATTATCTCTGACGCCATCCATGAAAAATTTATAAAATAATATTATTTAATCACTGCTAAAATAATGCTTACATACTGAAATATTTGTGGCACTGAAAAGAGCTGTTGTTTATTTTTTAAATTTTATTTTATAAATATGGTTGTTACAGAGATTTTTATAATTTTTGTGTGATTGTATTTGTCTTTCTCAGACATAGGATAAATGGTAGATTTTTTTTAGTCAAATTATGGTTACCTCGCACATCTACGAAAAATTCATAAAGCAATTATTAATTACTGCTAAAATATTTCTTACATATTTAACCATTTGCGGCTCTGAAAAGAGCCTTTTTTATAAGTAAAAACAACTTTATGGACGTGAGAGCATTTTCGATTGAAGATCCATGCCTATATAAACGTTGTCTCTAATCTGTTGGCCCAGCTTCTCTTTGGCAGCATTAAGTTTATTCTTAAGCGTCTTTGCAATTAGGTTATGTTCACTAATTTTTTGAATTAGCTGTAAGACACGATAAACTACTCTCCGGCGCCCGTAGAAATCCGTATCCAGAAGCCTAGACACTTCTTCTCTGTATCTATCGATCCTACGATTGACGGCTTGTCCTTGCTCAAGAAGCTGATCTATAATTACTTGAGTTTCTATCATCTCCCTGCTTAATTGTATAAGCTGATTGATTAAGTTATCCATTATTAATTCAATTTTAATTTCCTGTATGCTATTTCAAACTGCTAACTGTCTTCGTCAGTCGGCTGAGAGAATAATGACGCTTTTAGAAATTTGTTGAATATTTATAATATTTACAAAGGTATAGGAGGGGAGTATGGCTACCACTAATTTGCTTAATTCTATTAATTTGTCAGCAGGCTCCGCCTAATAGTAGATTTACGCCAAGCAGACTGCATACCATCAGAGTTTGGATGGGTGACCTTATTTTCTAATGTTTGGTGCTATTTGTGGATAATAGGTAACTATTTATTTAATCAAATTATGGTTATCTCTCACGACATCTATGAGAAATTCATAAAATAATTAATAATTACTGCTAAATTATTTCTTACATATTTAACCATTTGTGGCTCTGAAAAGAGCCATCCAAACTCTGATGGTATGCAGTCTGCTTGGTGTAAATCTAGTATTAGGCGGAGATACTGCTGACAAATCAATAAAATGAAGCTAATCAGAGGTAGCCACACTCCCCCTCACCTCCCCGCCTGCCTCTCTAAATATTATAAATATTCAACCACTTTCTAAAAGCGTCATTATTCTCTCAGCCGACTCAAGAACAAAGTTAGCAGTTTGAAATAGCATACACCAAATAAAAATTTAAATAATAATGGATAACTTAATGAATCAGTTTATACAAATAAGCAGGGAGATGATAGAAACTCAAGTAATTATAGACCAGCTTCTTGAACAAGCACAAGCCGTCAATAGTAAGATTGATAGATACAGAGAAGAAGTGTCTAGGCTTCTGGATCCGGATTTCTACGAGCGTCGTAGAGTGGATCATCATGTCTCCCAGCTGATTCAAAAAATTAGTGAGCATAATATAATTTTGAAGACGCTTCAGAATAAACTTATTGCTGCCAAAGAGAAGCTGGGCCGACAGCAACGTTTATATAGGCATTGATCTTCAATCGAAAATCCTGTCACATCCATAACGTTGTTTTTACTTATAAAAAAAACGGCTCTTTTCAGAGCCACAAAGGTTTAAATATGTAAGAAATATTTTAGCAGTGATTAATAACACTAGTCAACAAATGAAAAACAAAAATTTGCGATATATGTTAAAATGGCTGTACCGTGGGGTTTGAAGCGCCCTGAATGCGAATTCAAACACTAAAATTTTCCACCACGTATAGATTTTGAGTTATCTTCTTCTTAAAGTGCCGTGCATTTCTGCGCAGGGGTCCACGCGTACATTGTCTTGTCAGGTGAACTGTTAGATTTTGAGTTATAGAATGCATCAAATATTGCTGTTTATTATAAAAAATCTTTTATACTATATTCACATAAGTTCAGAACTAGAAACAAAAAATATACTTAGTAAGTCTTTTGTACACAATTTTGTGCATATCCCAATTTTCCCATAACATTATGTGGATTAACACGAACACACATTTTATTCTGCATAATAAAAAACTAGGATAGATCCTGGTTACGGTTCCTAAATATCATAAGTTTTACTGGCTAGTAAATTCCATTAAAAAAATCCATTATTGTAATCTAGAACCTAGAGTGAAGCATGTCTTTGGACAAGTGAAGGTCTCGATCTAAATCATGTAATTCGGCTTGTTGGATGCAATAAGGGGATTTTAGTCGCTTTCGTGGAAATAAAAATCATTATTTTCTGATACATCATCGGGTTTACTTTTATCACCATACATTTCCAAATCTTCCTCCCAATTTGCCGTGGGTCCTGGAACTGGTAAATCTTCTCCAAGAAAAACCGGCTTTATTGCTGAGATAATATCTGGATATTCAATGTCATGCTTGCTTTTCCTTGAAAACACAGACACTTTTGTTATGCAGAAGTAACAGTCGAGTCGTTAAAACTGTTTAGAACTCTATAAGTTTAAATGGGTAGGTTTACTGATTAAGATTACCCTTGGTTTAGGCTTTATTTAAATGTTAATGTGTTATTGGTAGACATTAGATATCCCAGTGTTGCAAATCATGCACATTTTTAGAAAAAATGTTAATTTGATAACATCACTCCCCGAGATATTACAAATGACTGTTTAAAAAAAACTTAGTAAAATATTCATAACTCAAAAATCGTAACTCATTTTTTTTAAATCATAACTGAAAAATCTCGTGTTAGGAACTTTTTATTATCATAATCATATTCAGAGAGCAAAAATTAACAAAAAACAGCACATTGCATTCCAGTCGGAAATTGGTTGTAAACTAGTGAATTATTTTATGAATTTCTCATAGATGTCGTGAGAGATAACCATCATCTGATTAAATAAAATGTACCTATTATCCTGTTTCTGACAAAGACAAATACAAACACACAAATTATAAAAATCTCTGCAACCAAATTTAAATAACAAAAATTAAAAAATAAGCAACGGCTCTTTTCGGTGCCACAGAGTATGTAAGCATTATTTTAGCAGTGATTAAATATTATTTTATCAATTTTTCATGGATGGCGTGAGATATAACCATAATTTGATTAAAGAAAAATCTATCTATTATCTTACAAAAACAAAGAATATAACGGCACAAATATGAAAATCTCTGTAATTACGAATATTTAAATAGCACCAAACATTAAAAAATAAGGTCACCCATCCAATTTTAATATTCGTTATTACAGAGATTTTTGTGTCTCTATATTTGTCTTTGTAGAATAATAGGTAGATTGTCTTCTTCTTCGGGTGCTATATCCGTTTATTGAACGTTAGCGATGATGTTGGCTATCATAACTTTATTCGCAGCAGATCTGAAGAGCGATTCCGAAGTGTGACCAAACCATTGACTCAATTTCTTAACCAAGATGTTCTTCTTCTTCCTCGACTTCTTCTGCCTAATATTTTACCCTGCATAATTAGATGTAGAATGCTATATTTTTCCGGATGTCTACAAACATGCGCAAAATACTCGAGTTTTCTAGACTTTATCATTTTTACCAGTTCTCTGCCTTTCTTCATCCTGCTCAGAATAATATAATGACGCACCCTGTCCATCCAGCTTACTCTCAGCATTCTTCGATAGCACCATAATTCAAAGGATTCAACCATCTTAATCATTCTTCCTGTTAAGGTACATGACTCAACTTCGTAGAGAAGAACGGAAAATAAGTAACACTTTAAAATTCTTTTCCTAAGACTCAAATTTATGTCATGACCGCATAGAATTTTCGTGTAACGGAAAAATGCATTCCCCATGGCAGGATGCCATTGCCTTAACCCAGGAGGGTTAGGGCCCAGCTGATGACCAGCGACGCCGTCCACCAGAGGACTTGGACGAGGACCCAATAGGCCGGGGGTGAACTAAGTAGCCCCTTGCATGTTATAAGTCGGAGGCCCTTCTGGGGGACTTACGACTCCGACTTATTTCCCCTATTGTGGACAACCTTGT
The DNA here is from genome assembly GCF_917563875.1 of Diabrotica virgifera virgifera. NCBI lineage: Eukaryota > Metazoa > Arthropoda > Insecta > Coleoptera > Chrysomelidae > Diabrotica > Diabrotica virgifera. The sequence goes on along the minus strand of NC_065451.1, from coordinate 144,655,049 downwards.
ATATTTTTTTAATATTCGGTACACATATGTCTAATTCAACACCCAAACGACCGACATACTAATCACAAGAAAAATCCAGGTCCGGATTAACAAAAAATTATAAAGTAATTGTAACGTTAAAACAACACCCTGTATATTGAAATTTTGAAAATCTGTTTGCATATTTGAAAAGAGCACAAAAAACTAAGTCTAACGGTTCGCTTCGATTTTTCGGCCAGACAATTTTTTGACTTTAATTTTGAAATTATATTGAATTTTTTTAAGAACAACATTAAAAAGCAGGTATTAACTTTTAATTATAAATTATTAAAGTTATTGAATAAATACTCATTTTAAAATGAATCAATACTTATTTACCATATTGGAAAGACCTAATTATTAATCACAAGAAAAATCCAGGTCCCGATTAACAAAAAAACAGAGTATTTGTGACCTTGAAACAACACCCTGTAGGTATATTGACACTTTCAAAATTTGTTTGCACATTTGAAAAGACCACAAAAATCCGAGTTTATCGGTTCACTTTGATTTTTTGTGCAAAAATTCATTAACGTTAATTTTGAAATTAAATATATTCAAATATTTACGAACCCCGACATTAATTTAAAGCACTTTTAATAATAAATCAGTCAAGTTAATGAATAATAAATACTAATTTTAAAAATAATCAGTTATTATTTACTGCGTTAGAAGGACTCACTAATCACAAGAAAAATCCAGGTCCGTATTAACAACAAAATACAAAGTAATTGTGACCTTGAAAAATCACCCTGTATATTGAAATTTTTAAAATACGTTTGCACACCTGAAGAGAGCACGGAAAAATAAGTTTAATGTCCAGTAGAAGAGATATGGGAATCTGAGATCCAAGATGGCGGCCAGCTTGATGGCTAGGATGGCGTTGAGGCCGTAGAAGTAGCCTCTGGTGATGTACAAGAAGAAGTACACCCTGTCGTTATAAAAGAACCCTGTCGTTATACAAGAAGTACACCCTGTCGTTATACAAGAACCCTGTCGTCATAGGGGTGAGAAGTAGACGTGTTGCAATGAGGCGGACAGTTTGATGGCGTTGAGGCCGTAGCCTCTGGTACAAGAAGAACCCTGTCGTTATAAAAGAACCCTGTCGTTAAGAAGTACACCCTGTCGTCATAGGGGTGAGAAGTAGACGTGTTGCAATGAATAATTTGCGGACAGTTTGATGGCGTTGAGGCCTCTGGTACAAGAAGAACCCTGTCGTCATAGGGTGAACGTGGGGCCTCCGGGGTGTGTGAGGTAAAAATTGCATGGCGTTATGTAACAAAATTAGACAATGTAGATACGGTGTCGGCAAAAAGCAACGATTATATTTTTTAGTATTATAATTTCATTTTATTCATACAAACGAATGCACCCCGCCTGCATTCTACATTGCAAATGTGCTTTTAGAATTCAAAGAAAAATACGTGAGTACCTACAAGTAATAAAAATATATTTAATATTGCAATGTGGACGCTGACGCAACAACAACTATAAATATTATATGTCATTCCCACGAATTGAGTGAACCGCACCGGATGCATCCACATTCCAATGATGTCATACGTTAATGCACGTGTGGCTTCAACGAATTGAGTGAACCGCAAGTATTTTTTAATGGTTTGCAAATTACTAGTTAAAGGATGTAATTAAAACTTAAATATGTTCACGAGGCTTGCAATGTGGGAAAATACGCTGACGCAATATGGCAGCAAATTCTATAAATATTATGCACATGTCGTTCCCACGATTGCGTTTATTGTATAATTAGTAATAAACAGATGCAGAAAATATAATGACGCTTGCTAATAGGAAATTCCAATTAAGATGCACATACTATTTAACACATAAATATTTTATTATTAGGAACAGGTCAGGACTAAGGAAAATTTCAAACAAATATAAAATTAATATATATGTATATTTATATATTAGTTTAAGTAAAAGATGCTTCATTTCATCAATGTCTTCCGTGCAGTGTAGATTGGTAGAGTTTTGCGAAAAAATACAAAAGCTGAAAGCGGATATACAGTGGTACGAAGATAGAACCGCAATTGAAAAACGATTTGCAGAGTTTCATTTGTCTACAAGAAAACTACCAAAAACACAATACCCATTAAAAAGAATTCAACCAACAAGATGTCTCAATTAACGGCATCGTTTATCATTCTCACAGCTATTGTTAACAATGTCCTTTATACAAACGTTCCAAACAATGTTAAGAACATAGCGATATGTTTTAACGATGTAAAAACTGATTGTAATCGAACTGAATGGACTCTAATGGATCATGAAGTGGTGAATTATGGCCAGCTTCCAGTATTTTTCAAAACGATACCAAAGTCGGGAGGAGCATTCTACAAGATCAAGTTAATATCCCCAAATAACACTGAAAGTGATTCAAAATGGAGCAAAACTAATAATGATGATGACATCGTCCAATATGGTTCATCGATTATACTGTTAACAATAATCATCATTCTCTTTGCCTTATCCCTATGCGGGGTCGGCTTCCCTAATTGCATTTCTCCACACAATTCTATCTTGGGCCATATCAATGTTAATCCCCTTTACCAACATGTCCTGCCTTATCGTCTCCCCCCAGGTCTTCTTTGGTCTTCCTCTCCTACTCCTTCCAGGAATCTGCACTTCAGCTATTCTTCGTATTGGGTGGTTAACGTCTCGACGTTGAACATGACCAAACCATCTTAACCTATGCTCTCTCATTTTGGCATCAATTGGTGCCACACCTAGACTTCCCCTAATATACTCATTTCTAATTTTATCCTTCTTTGTCACTCCACTCATCCATCTAAGCATTCTCATTTCCGCCACATGCATTCGCTGTTCCTCTTTCTTTTTCACTGCCCAACATTCAGTTCCGTACATCATAGCTGGTCTTATGGCTGTTTTATAGAATTTTCCCTTCAGCTTCATTGGAATTTTTCTGTCACACAACACACCACTCGCTTCTTTCCACTTCATCCATCCAGCCCTAATTCTACTGCATGCATCTCCATCTATTTCTCCATTACTCTGTAATACCGATCCTAGGTACTTAAAACTATTGCTTTTTACAATCATTTCACCATCCAAAGATACCATTTTATTTGTAGTAGCTCCATCTTTAAATGAACATTCCAAATACTCTGTTTTTGTCCTACTAAGTTTTAAACCTTTTTCCTCCAGAGCTTGTCTCCACTGTTCCAGTTTTTGTTCTAAGTCTCTTTCACTATTTCCTACTAACACGACATCATCAGCATACATTAAGCACCATGGAATGTTACCCTGTATTTTCGCTGTTATCTGGTCCAAAACTAATGAGAATAAATACGGACTAAGCACAGAACCTTGATGCAATCCTACTTTCACATGAAATTTATCAGTCTCTCCCACACCTGTCCTAACACTAGTCGTTACTCCCTCATACATATCCCTCACAATCTTTACATATTCACCAGGGACTCCTTTCTTATTGAGTGCCCACCACAGAATCTCTCGAGGAACTCTATCATATGCTTTCTCAAGATCAATGAATACCATATGAGCGTTTGTTTCTTTACTCCTGTATTTTTCCATCAACTGCCTTATAGTGAAAATTGCATCTGTTGTTGATCTACCCTGCATAAAGCCAAATTGATTCTCGGATATTTCGGTCTCTTCACGTATCCGTCTATCAATTACTCTTTCCCATATTTTCATGGTGTGGCTAAGCAGTTTTATAGCCCTGTAGTTTGTACATTGTTGTATATCTCCCTTGTTTTTGTAAACAGGTACCAGTATACTGCTTCTCCATTCGTCTGGCATTTGTCCAACTTCCATAATTCTATTAAATAGACCTGCTAGCCACCTTGTTCCTGTCTCTCCCAATGCTCTCCATACTTCCCCAGGAATATCATCTGGTCCTACCGCTTTTCCTTTCTTTATTTTTTGAAGCGCTTGAGCCACTTCCTCATTGGTTATTTTGGTGACCATTGCTGCTACTGTCTCCGTTGACTCTACAGGCTGTCTGTCAAATTCTTCATTTAATAAGCTGTCAAAGTACTTTCTCCATCTCTTTTTGACATCCCTTTCGTGAACTAGTATTTTATTATTTTCATCTCGGATACATCTAATCTGATTAAAATCTTTTGCTTTCTTTGCTCTCTGTTTGGCTATTTTATATATCTTCGTTTCGCCTTCCCTGGTATCAAGTTGATCGTATAGGTTTGAATACGCTTCTGCTTTAGCTTTTGCTACTGCTACTTTCGCTTCCTTTTTGGCGACCATATAGTTTTGAAGATCTATGTCCGATCTGGTTTCTTGCCACTTTTTATATAATTTTCTCTTCTCTTTTATTTTTCCTTGTACTTCATTTGACCACCACCAAGTCTCTTTATCTTCAAACTTCTTTCCTGACGTTTTCCCAAGTATTTCAATAGCCGTCTCTCTAATAATATTGGCCATTTTTCTCCAAATTGTGTTAGGGCTTCCTTTCATGTTCCAACATATTTTTTCTACTATTCTTTCCCTGAATAGACCTTCCTTCTCATCTTTTAGCATTCACCACTTGATTTTTTGTGGTCCTCTCCGATATTTTTGTTTAGTTTCGCTTTTTACTTCGATGTCCAGAACAAGCAGCTTATGTTGTTGGCTTACTGTCTCACTAACTATTACCTTGCAGTCCTTGCATTCACGTATGTCTTCTTTCCTTATCATGAAGTAGTCTATTTGGGATTGATGTTGTCCACTTTTGTAGGTAATAAGTTGAGTTTCTCTCTTTTTAAAGAATGTGTTAACAATCGCCATATCCAATGCTGTTGCTAATTCTAGCATGTCATCTCCAGCTTCATTTCTAGTTCCAAAGCCTAATCCCCCATGTATTGTTTCATATCCTGTCTTGGCTTGGCCCACATGTGCATTGAAATCACCTCCTATTATAACTTTCTCCTCCGCTGGAATATCACTCAGTATGTCTCCCAATTGATCATAGAAAGCTCTTCTTTCATTCTCACCCAGACCTGTTTGAGGAGCATACACACACACAACATTCAATACCTCTTTATCAATTACAAATTTCACTGACATCATTCTATCACTCGTTCTTACAACTTCTACTACGTTATCTTTCATTTCACTATCAGCAATTATACCAACTCCATTTCTAGTGTTACTATTCCCTACATACCACAATTTATATCCATCACCTAGTTCTTTCGCCCTTTGTCCTTTCCACCTAGTTTCTTGAATACAAGCAATTTGAACTCTTCTTCGTTTGAGCGCATCCACTAACTCCAGACTCTTACCTGTAAGACTACCAAGATTCCAAGACCCTATCCTGATTTTTCTAACCTGTAATGGTGTTCCCCCTGAGATAGTCCTCACCCGGAGATCCGAATGGAGGCTCATTTTACTTCCGGAACATTTTACCTCAGGAGATGCCATCATTTCAGTATAAGTTTTTATTTCGTTTGGAGAAGGTCTTTTCATTATTATGGCCTGAAAAGATTTTTGGATATTTGATGCCTGAATGCCTTTTCTATCAGCACCATACCCTGCCCTGTCCTGCACGTTTAGCCAATACACCACCAATGCAACCAAAGTGCAGTATTACCCCACACCCGCCTGCATTTTTCTGTATAGGCCAGGATCCCTACTGTAAGGACTGCCCTATAAGCCAATGTATTGTTGCCCGTATCCCGCCACTAGGAGGCACGTACTTCATTCGGGATACAAGTACTTCATTCGGGGTACTGTTAACAATAATATTAGTAATAAATGTATTTCTAGCGGTTAATATCATTATAAAATTTTTTGTAAGTCGCAAATGCGAATCATCTTGCATTAAAATAAATATGTAAAAAAGGAAGGCAGTGTTTTTTTAAATAAAACTAAAACAATACTTTTAATCTTTTATTCAAAAACCTAATTTACATAGGTAATATTTTTTCACAAAACCATTGGCGGAGGTGATCCACATTTCTCTCGGTGCAGGAAAATAGTCCAGTTGTGTGACAAGGATTGGCATTCTGAATAAAGTTTCCAGTATCAAGGGGTGTATCATCAAATTTACAAACATCAATAATGGTGGGAAAAACTCCAAAAATATGACATTTCTTTTGTAAAAATTCCACTTTTTGTTCTCCGCGAACGTAGATGTAATCAGCTGCATACAACAACTTAGATTCTAGTATTTCATTTATTTTTGAATATTCAACATCCCCATTGGAATACCGAAGACCGTGCAGGTGTCTCTCCAAGTAAGATACAGTCTTCTTATCTTTATTACTCAATGTAGCAAACGGTTGTGGAGACGTAAATATGTAATGGCATCGTTTATGGCCAATTTCAATGGTAAGCTCTTTGGGTACAAACCACCCATCTATGGTGAATCCTTGTATGTCAACTAATGCGATCCTCATGATGTTGCGATCAATACTGAAAGACATAGTTGTAGATTGTCCTATTTAAATTATATTTTTGACAACTTCAGTTAGTGGAAAGTATTCGAGTAGGCTGTCGTGAACAATTAAACAGTAAGCTCGAGTACCTGCTGGAAAACCTTCATCTGCTTCGATTTCCAACTTAACATCAACAGTTCCGGATCTAAACGATGTATCATCCTGCTTGGAACAGTCAAAAACAAACAAAGCATATCTTTTAAATGCAGAGTAATCTAAGATGGGATGTTTTGTTAGCGAACGAGCATAACTGGGAAAGAATTCGGTATAATTGTAGTGAGCTATAGCGTAATCATTTTTTGTGAAATCCAATTGCATTCTCTCGTTAGGCCAATAGTCACCATTAATAACCACTCGTACGCTGGACATTCTAATGTGATCGAATAGCGTCGGATCAGCGTGAATATCATCTCGTTTAGAAGTTTGAAAAGCTACAATAACGTAGCGTGGACGTTCAACAGCTGAAGTTGTCTTTACACTACATATCTCTCGTCGAGATCCTGCCGTAAGTGAAGGTAGTTCATTGAGCTCCCATTTACGGAAAGGTATGGTTATCGGTGTATTATTCTTAATCGGAGTCATTAATTCGATTTTCACATCATCATTGGGAAAGACATGTTTGACCTTGAGTTCCATGCTGGCGATGGTTAATGATACTGTTGTTACCGTCGTGGAACCAGTAGGTTCTTGGACAACAATACAATCTTTATCATTACGCGCTCGAACAAAGCGAAACACTTGACGACCATAGGTTAATTTAGTGTAATCGTTGAAAATGTTGAAAATATGTTTGATTGGAATCAGTAAACTAAAGGCGTCCCCTGTTAAATGTGGATAATTCGGATAGTTCCATCCTGCAGTACTGAGAAATTTGGAATCTTCAGGTGTATAACACAACAAACTGCGAATAGTGCTGACTACACCTGGATCTCGAACTATTTCCATGTCATGTGAACTTTGGATGTATGTACAGGTATCAAACAAGAAGGATCCAGCATTCGGCGCAAGAGAAACAGTTCCATTACCAGCTTTCTTGATACTTCCTTTAATTTCTAAAAGTGTGTCGTGTATCGCAAAAAATGCATCTGATTGATTTATGATAAACTCGACAACATCACTATTATTAAATGACTTGATGTAAGGTGTATATGTACGAAATTCTTCTTTTCTAATAGTATCGTCGAACCGGGGTTTTTGGTAAAGATCGAAAATATGTGGTTCCTGCTGATGAACCTGGCGTCGAATATAGTGACGTTTTGGCATTCTTCAGCCGTAATCCAATGGAAACAAGAAAAACTTTATTGTCAGCAGACACGTCACGTCCCATGCAGGATCCGTGTGAGACTAATGAATATGAATGTGTAGAGTTGTGTTTTATATCTAAACCCATCTATCGTTCCTTAAAATCCAAATGCAGAGTACTTTTCTCTCCTCTAAAGTTGACTGGTCTTAATTCTTGATCGACTACACTAACGGTAATTTTGGTAATTTCACGTATGCTGCTGCTTACTGGTATGTATATAGGGTTATGAGGACGTTCATCAATAGCAAACCCTGGATCAACACTAAGTGGAAAATGTAGAATAGTGTGCGCAGGTCTGTCCTCGTAGAAGGCTCCTTCGGTAATGTTGCATTCAAAAAGTAGACTTGATACTTTTATAATGTTTACAGGTTGATCTGAAGAATGCAGTGTACCTGGCGCCAATATTCTATTTGAGGAGAAACCCAATAATTTACCAAGACTATCATCTTTCTCGAAAGTAATGGTATGCTCTTGACAGAAAATTTCACATTTAAGCGTATTATTGTTCGGTCTTAAAGTGAACTCCTGAACTGAATTGTATTTAGTGTGTAATGCACTTCGAATGTACGCTTCGATATCGGTAATTTCATAACATCCGGATGGAATGTCGATATGGTGCAACTTTTTACGATCATTTTGCTCATAGAAATAAAATTTTTCACCATCGATGTTTGGGATTGAATTAAATGTATGAAATCCCAACACTGCTACATAATACTGCTGAAGTGGATCAAGTACAAGAGGCACTTGAGGAGTAAACGAAAATTCGTTTGTAGTACTTGTCAAGGTTAACAATCGAGACATGACTGATACTTAATATAGGGTGTAGTAAGTTAAATATCAATATATTATGTTAAAAATTTCTTTATTTTTCTTATTATACTGTTACATGGTTTTGTCTTATTTACATTTTGCTCATAGATACCGCTCTCATAGACACCGCACAACACACATGTAGATTTCATATTGCCGCAAACATCACCCCATTCATGTTTATTATGATCTTTCTTGCAAGGTAAATGATCTCCTAGTGCGAGACGAATATCGTGGGGTAGTTTATACCACACACCACTCGTTATATTTTCCATAAAAATACATGTGGCACGCCTCAAGATGTCGTTAGATGGTTCCATTGTAGAGAAACTTTAAGCATAAATGTCCACAGTTAATTTGGTTATAAGTTTGGTATGCGTCGTTATTATAGAAAATTCGTCCACCACTCAAATATGATACTAGTTCCCGCGGTGGCTTCAAGCAACCATATGAATCAAAGTATTCTATGTTGTTATTTATTTTTCGGTAAGCTACCCAATGTGTACCAGGGTTCTTGGAAATATCAAGATTAATAATAGCACATTCGTGTTTACGGGGGGCTTGAGGTAAATTGTCCCGCATAAAAACTCCACGAAAATTTGAAATTTTTAATTGTTTAGCAAATTTATTCAAGTCCACATTGGTTAGAGGTCTATTAGGTAGCTTCAGCGGGAGTTTTTTGACTTCTTCAAGTATAATCCAAAGCCACCTTTAGCGTTTTTTCGTAGGTATAAACCTTTGCCTAGATGTTCCATTGCTTTATTATGACGTTTATCTTCTTCTAGTTTCTTTTGAGCATTCTTTGAGTCGATTACTGTCTTGGCAATGGCACTCGCACCTCCCGCTAAAGAGCCGAGAGCTGATAAGCCTGCAAAGATAGGGATTAAAGGTAAAATACCACCTGATTTTGGTTCAAATGGAATAATTCTTGGAACCCGCACATTTTTTTTCCCACCTACGTTTTTAACGGCCGTTCTAGCTGCTGCAAGTGCAAGTAGGGCTGATTTACGCAGATTTGGTGCTGGAGGAGTACGTTTCAATCTTCTGATAATTGGTTGCAGCACGTGTCGCTTAAATGATCTAACGCCTTTACCACGTTTCACACCCATACCTAATTTTCGTTTAGCTTTCATCGCTGTAGTAGTTAACCAGGCAGTGGTTTTTTCACCCAAAGATGCGTCTTTTGCTTTAACTCGTTCCCACGCTTTATTTTCCAACACCCAATCTGCTTTATGTCGATCTTTTAAGGAATTACTTTGAGAGTATGCTATATCGTGATCTCTCGCAGCCTGATCTAATGGATTTATCCCAGGATCTCCTCGTGCTAGACGTTTCTGTAATTTAGTTCCAGGTCCTAGATATTGGTAGCCAGGAGCGTGCAATTCAAATGGTAGACTATTGATTATAGAATTTAAAACTCCTTCACCTTGAACAACCAACATTGAAATGAATCGTTTCACACAAAATTGCTTTTTATATAACCAAGTGCATAAAATTCATCTCGATCACAAGATGAAGGTTGTTCAACAAGACAAGACACTAGCAGTGGAAAACTTAGATTTTGTCGATAACGTGACAAGAACCAGTAAACATGGTACATTGCTACCACATTCTTTTCGTGCTATCATATGCGGCCCAAGTGGGTGCGGAAAGACTAATGCTATGTTGGCATTATTGTTTGACCCGAATGGCGCTAAATTTCAAAATGTTTACGTTTATTCAAAGTCGTTGTTTCAGCCCAAGTATCAATTTTTGAAGGAAGTGTTGGCATCTGTGAAGGAGGTGGGCTATTTCCCATATAAAGATAATGATGCTGTAATAAGTCCTGGTAAAGCCAAACCAAATTCTGTATTCATATTTGATGATGTATCAACGGATCCGCAACAAACAATACGTGAATATTACTGTACGGGGAGACATAAAAATATCCATTGTGCATACCTATGTCAATCCTATAGTCGAGCAGGCAAACAACTCCTACGTGATAATGCTAACCTTATTGTATTGTTTAAACAGGATGAGCTCAATTTAAAACACGTCTTTGACGATCACGTCTCTCCTGACATGACATTTGAGCAATTTAAACAATTTTGTTCTGAATGTTGGAAGGACAAGTATGGTACATTTGTTATTGTTAAGGATTTTGATATTTCTAACGGACGCTATCGTAAAGGTTTCGACAAGTTTATAAAAGTTTAGACGTGACTGAGACACCTGCATTATATAAAAGCATGTTGGACAAACAAGTGCTTCTACGCAAGCGCAAAGTTGCGGAATTAGCTAGAGCTATTCGCAAAAAGTATTTAGCTTTAAAACTAGGTAAATCGGAGGAGGATGAAACTTTGAAAAAAATGTTTAAACCCATAACCAGTGTTCTAAAAACATCGCAATACAATGCTAACGTTAAAACGGAGTCGATTAAAAAAGAAGAACCGATGGAAAAAGAAGAAGAAATTAAAAAAGAAGATATCAGCACCATAAAAAATACATCATTTATCAGTGATGAAGAGGTATTTGAAAACAGCGATAAATCTGATGAAGAATACGAAGATAGCATAGAAACAAACCAATCGCAAGATAAGGTATCCGAACAAGAATTTCAAGATTACCTAGAAAAATACCATCATCTAATTCATCCTTATGTGAAAGACCATTGGCAGTATTCAGATAAAATAGATAGAGTATACGGTCCTACTCATGATCCCGTAACTTCCAAATGGAAACTTGGAAAAACTGTTATTGATTTCGCCCATAATGGTTGGATTGTGGCGAAAGGAGACTATGTTGTTGGAACTCGCGGGCTATATGAATTAATATTTTACAAAGAACCTAATTATTACACTGAGGACGATGTGAAACGATATATTACATTGCTGGAATTAACCAATGCTCATAAAAAACTGAATGGTACACTAAAGGGAACCAAAACCTATAAGTGGAATGAAATTATTAAACCTAATCTTAATAAATCACTTCTTAAACCTGACCTGAATAAATCATTTCGTCGTAATACAGTATCTGGTAGGGAGGAGGTTGGCTCAGGAATACCGACACATTGGGAAGACAGCGATGATCGTGTGCAATATGTGTATTGGGATGACCCAAACGAACTTTGTGAGCGCCTCAAATTGTTGATGGCTGAGCAAAAAGCAGGAAACACCGCATCCCTCAATAACGAAATTGTTGCCATTATCAACGAATTACGTGAAGCAGATATTATATATTAACGTTAGATCAGATTATTGTAGCATCATTTCCAATATGAATGTTGACAAGTTTGGTCGCCATCATTATCGTTCTAATGAACAAGCTGTTAAAAAGCTACGTGAAGGCTTAAAACAATCTATTTTGGATGTACAAAACCAAATACATGCAGTAAAGAAGGATATGCAACGGAATCCTCCTGTAGCTGATACAGATCTTTCCAACAAGAAATACGTAGATGGTCGCATTGTTCATGTCAAGTCTTTTGTAAGAAAAGAGTTTAATTTGTTACGCAAAGAATATAATGCAAAACATGTTCAACTTGAACAAAAAATCTCAGACACCATAAGTAAAGTAGAAAGTGATTCTAATAAAAAAATTAATTTGTTGTTTGATGAGAACAAAGTGAATGTTGCAAAAATATCCGATTTGTCGAAACAAGTACACGAGTTTAGAAATGACCTAGATTTATTTAAACGTGAAATGAATAAGAACGTTACAGATGCTGCTCACCAAAGCGCACAAAATATGTTGAAATCGTTGGAAATGGAAAAAAAGATTAAAACAACGGATCTTAATTCACATGATTTAGAAAATCGTCTTAAGGTAGTAGAAGAATACGTCGAAAATAATAAAATTGTCTAAAGAGCCAATTGATGGATGAGTTGCATAAAACCTATTGTACAAAGAATATTGCGTTAGAACGTAAACACGTTGTAAACGCGTTCTGAGGGGTGTAGTTGGTCTTCTTCTATCACGAATTGATTTCTTTCTGAAATCCTGTTGTACGCCCTGTTTACTTCGTCTATGGTCTGTTGGTCCGACATGTGTTGATTTTGCCTGTGTGTGGCTTCCAGTTTTCTTGCAATTGCACTTGTTCCTTCAATTGCACTTGTTGTGTGTTCCGTCTTCATCCGTGATAGGTGGCATTTTCTGTTTTCCTCTTTTTCTGGCCTTCATCATTTTCCAGACGTTTCCTTGATTTTCTTCGGCTTTTCTGATGATGTTGTGCCATTTGTTCTCGTTGATGCTGGTCAGTCTTGTCCTTATTTCTGCTGACAGTTCATCGCTGTAGTCTTGTCTTCTTGTCCTTTGGTAAGCCCTTCTTGCGTTGTTTCTGTCTCTGATTAGGTCCTTGACTTCATTTGGAATGATGAGTCCTTTATGGTTTGTCTTCTCTCTTGGGATGTTGTCCTTCATGGCATGTTGTATTTTCCTGGTGATTTCTTCTATTTTTCTTTCTATTTCTTCTGTTGTTTCGAATTCTCTTCTCATCTGGAATTGGTTGATCTGTCTTCTGAAGTTTGGCCAGTTTGCTTCTTTCCATTTCCATCGTTCTTCTGGTTCAACAGTAGGGAGGTCTGTTCTTGACGTCGTGGTGACTGTTACTGGTTTGTGGTCAGAACTGCATTCGAAATGAGTTCTGACGTCTTCTACGATGATGTTCTTCGTGATGAATAAGTCCAGTGTGTTGTTGCGTTGTCCTCTTATTGGATTTATCCTTGTGGGTTCGTCAGGTGCGAACAACATTTTTTCTCTGTCTTCACAGTATCTGAAAAGTTGTTCACCTTCTCTGTCCGTGTCTTGGCATCCCCAGTTGATGTGGTGGCAGTTGAAATCTCCGGCTATGACTACTGTCTCTTCTGTGTTGAACATTTCTTCTATTTCACCTAGGTCTAGGTCTACTCTGAAGGGCCTGTAAACTGAAAAAATATTAATATTTCCTATTTTGATTCCAGTATTTTCGAAATTTTCAGTTTCGACGTCTACTTGGTCCCATACGATGTTATTTTTCACGTAGATAGCCACGCCCCTGTGGGTGTTTCTTCCGATTCCCTCGTAGTTTGTTATCCTCGGTAGTTGTGTTGTTGTTTGAAATCTCGTTTCGGACAGGCATATGACATCAGGTTGAAGACGGATCACCATTTCCCTTAATTCGTTTGTTCTTAACCTTAGGGAGGCTATGTTGAATTGTAGAATTTTTAACTTCCTATTTGACATTGTAGAGAGCTTCGTATCTTGCTAAGATCTCTCCTCTTGTCCTGAGATCTGTGTGTTTTCTTAATTCGTCTCTTAGTTCCCTTAGAAGTTGAATTGTCCTGTCGTAATCGCAAAGTTCGTTGATCTCCTGCCATAATTCCTTTATTTCTTCTTGCTTCTGTTGACTGGATGCCTGACGTGGTTGGTAAGTGTTTCTAGCGGTTTGTGCGTATGACATACCGCTGGAAACGTTCCTGTAGGTTGATGGATGGACTGGTCTGCTTGGAGGAGCTGCCTGATGATGGTGTTGGTTTCTGGAATTTTTCTGAGCCTGAAAATCAAGATATTGAATATGTTTAGTACACATTTGATAATTGGATGTGTGGTTTTCACCACAGTTACAGCATTTAACTTTGTTGACTTGCTCTTTGGGTAAATGGCAGTCTCTGGTGCTGTGACTTGATGCACATTTCATGCATCTTGGAGGTTTGAAGCAGTTTCGGGCGCTGTGCCCAAAATCCTGGCAGTTGTAACATTGGGTTGCTCTCTGGGGGCGGCTGTAGGCATCCCATCTCACTCTGATGTTCTGTATTCCCGTAATCCTCTTTACTTCTTTTAAGTCCTGAGACTTAGGTACCTGAACAAGGTAGGTACTTCCGTCTAGTCCACTTTTAGGTTTCAGAGCTGTTATTTTTGCTTCGATACCAGCGTCTTTCATTTCTTGAGTCACTTCTTGAAGGTCCATCCTTGGCGCTGCTCTCATAATTATCTTCTTGGTTACTGCTTCTTTTTGAGAGAAGGTATGAAACCCTAAGTTTTCTTTAATGAGGCTCTCTTTAACCTTGTCGAAGTCCTCCATGCTTGTTGTAAATACTCTTGTACCGCTTTTTCCTGCAGGGGCAATAGAAAAATTCTTATGCCCTAGTAGCTTAGTCAGGTTTACTACTATGTTGGTATAGTGGCCTATACCGTTTTGGAGAACTATCGGAGGTATTCTCTTCTTCTTTTCTTGAATTGTAGGGTTTTCGTTGCCTGAGTTTTGAAGTTCAGGACGTTTGAATATATCGAACACATTACTAGTCGGTATTTCGGATGACGTTCCGGCTCTACCGCGTGCGTCGATGATATTCTCGTTTCCTGATTTCCTCGAAACTTTGGCTAGTTGGAATCCGTCTTGCTCCATAACTTCGATGTTTGAGTTTGCCATTTTGTTCTGGTGGTCCTTATTTTCTTCTGAAACTTGTTTTTCAATTGTATCCTGTATTTTCGTATTCGTAATCGTACCTCTATTCGAGGTTGACCTGATGTTTTTGGCTACTTGCTTCGCTAAATCTTTTCTCAGATTAGGAAGATTATTTGTTCTAGGGGTGCTAGAAACCTTGATAATTCTGCAACGTCTTTTCGACGTTCCAAACGCTGGTCCTTTTTTAGTCTTAACAAAGACTATTTCATTGGTATTATTCACGGATTTCTCCGATACCTGAAATTTTTCTAAGCCCAAAAATTCCAAACTGCTCAGTCTACCGTCCGACCAGTTTGATATACTCCAGAACTTAGAAGAAATCGAGCGTCAGTTCTCTCTGAGACAGAGTCGAATGACAGGGTTAGAATGTTCGGTCAAGTACGTGTTGCCAGTACGAGTCGTCACAGTCTAATGTGTGTCTGTAGCTGTACGCGGCGGCTGAACTAATGACGCTTTTAGAAATTTGTTGAATATTTATAATATTTACAAAGGTATAGGAGGGGAGTATGGCAGAGATTCTTATTTTTATGTCATTGTAGAATAATGGGTAGATTTTACTTTAATTCAATTATGATTATCTCTGACGCTATCCATGAAAAAATTATAAAATAATATTATTTAATCACTGCTAAAATAATAAATCACATACTGAAATATTTATGGCACTGAAAAGTTGTTTAATTTTTATTTTATAAATATGGTTGTTACAGAGATTTTTATAATTTTTGTGTGATTGTATTTGTCTTTCTCAGACACAGGATAAATGGTAGATTTTTCTTTAGTCAAATTATGGTTACCTCTCACATCTACGAAAAATTCATAAAGCAATTATTAATTACTGCTAAAATATTTCTTACATATTTAACCATTTGCGGCTCTGAAAAGAGCCTTTTTTATAAGTAAAAACAACTTTATGGACGTGAGAGCATTTTCGATTGAAGATCCATGCCTATATAAACGTTGTCTCTAATCTGTTGGCCCAGCTTCTCTTTGGCAGCATTAAGTTTATTCTTAAGCGTCTTTACAATTAGGTTATGTTCACTAATTTTTTGAATTAGCTGTAAGACACGATAAACTACTCTCCGGCGCCCGTAGAAATCCGTATCCAGAAGCCTAGACACTTCTTCTCTGTATCTATCGATCCTACGATTGCCGGCTTGTCCTTGCTCAAGAAGCTGATCTATAATTACTTGAGTTTCTATCATCTTCCTGCTTAATTGTATAAGCTGATTGATTAAGTTATCCATTATTAATTCAATTTTAATTTCTTGTATGCTATTTCAAACTGCTAACTGTGTTCGTCAGTCGGCTGAGAGAATAATGACGCTTTTAGAAATGTGTTGAATATTTATAATATTTACAAAGGTATAGGAGGGGAGTATGGCTACCTCTAATTAGCTGCTTAATTTTATTGATTTGTCAGCAGGCTCCGCCTAATGGTAGATTTACGCCAAGCAGAGTGCATACCATCAGAGTTTGGATGGGTGACCTTATTTTCTAATGTTTGGTGCTATCTAAATATTCATTATAACAGAGATTCTTATTTTTATGTCTTTGTAGAATAATAGGTAGATTTTACTTTAATTAAATTATGATTATCTCTGACGCCATCCATGAAAAATTTATAAAATAATATTATTTAATCACTGCTAAAATAATGCTTACATACTGAAATATTTGTGGCACTGAAAAGAGCTGTTGTTTATTTTTTAAATTTTATATTATAAATATGGTTGTTACAGAGATTTTTATAATTTTTGTGTGATTGTATTTGTCTTTCTCAGACATAGGATAAATGGTAGATTTTTCTTTAGTCAAATTATGGTTACCTCGCACATCTACGAAAAATTCATAAAGCAATTATTAATTACTGCTAAAATATTTCTTACATATTTAACCATTTGCGGCTCTGAAAAGAGCCTTTTTTATAAGTAAAAACAACTTTATGGACGTGAGAGCATTTTCGATTGAAGATCCATGCCTATATAAACGTTGTCTCTAATCTGTTGGCCCAGCTTCTCTTTGGCAGCATTAAGTTTATTCTTAAGCGTCTTTACAATTAGGTTATGTTCACTAATTTTTTGAATTAGCTGTAAGACACGATAAACTACTCTCCGGCGCCCGTAGAAATCCGTATCCAGAAGCCTAGACACTTCTCTGTATCTATCGATCCTACGATTGACGGCTTGTCCTTGCTCAAGAAGCTGATCTATAATTACTTGAGTTTCTATCATCTCCCTGCTTAATTGTATAAGCTGATTGATTAAGTTATCCATTATTAATTCAATTTTAATTTCCTGTATGCTATTTCAAACTGCTAACTGTCTTCGTCAGTCGGCTGAGAGAATAATGACGCTTTTAGAAATTTGTTGAATATTTATAATATTTGCAAAGGTATAGGAGGGGAGTATGGCTACCACTAATTTGCTTAATTCTATTAATTTGTCAGCAGGCTCCGCCTAATAGTAGATTTACGCCAAGCAGACTGCATACCATCAGAGTTTGGATGGGTGACCTTATTTTCTAATGTTTGGTGCTATTTGTGGATAATAGGTAACTATTTATTTAATCAAATTATGGTTATCTCTCACGACATCTATGAGAAATTCATAAAATAATTAATAATTACTGCTAAAATATTTCTTACATATTTAACCATTTGTGGCTCTGAAAAGAGCCATCCAAACTCTGATGGTATGCAGTCTGGTGGCATTCTGCGCGATATATGGACTCAAACTCAACGCAAGAAAAACAAAGTTTATGGTTATTAGTAAACAGGCAGCCGTAAATAATAATAACTATAACGTAACAATCGGTAATGACTCAATTGAACGAGTAAGTAATCTTGTATATCTGGGTACTCATATTAATGAAAGCTGGAACCCTAGTACAGAAATAAAAAGTAGAATTGCCAAAGCAAGAACAAGTTTTATGAAATTTAAGAAAATTCTGTGCAGTCATGATCTAAATTTGGAACTTCGCATAAGAATGGTCCGATGTTATATATTCCCAGTACTACTTTACGGGGTTGAAGCATGGACACTGACAGAATCGCTTTTAAAAAACCTAGAAGCATTTGAAATGTGGGTCTACCGCCGTATTCTGAAGATCAGTTGGGTAGAAAGAGTCACAAACGAAAGGGTTTTGCAACGTTTGAATAAAAGTTGCGAAGTAGTGAACACGGTTAAAAGGCGCAAATTGGAATACTTTGGTCATATAATGCGTCACCCAGAAAAATATGACATACTTCACCTTGTCATGCAAGGTAAAATAATGGGAAAAAAGAAGTGTGGGCCGCCGTACAACTTCTTGGCTTAAAAACCTACGCCAATGGTTTGGGAAAACTAGCACTGAACTATTTCGTGCGGCTGTAAATAAGACAATGATTGTTAATATGCTGCACAACATGAGAGCCAACGATCGACAAGCGGTCTCGGCACCTTAAGAAGAAGAAGAGGCTCTGAAAAGAGCCATCCAAACTCTGATGGTATGCAGTCTGCTTGGTGTAAATCTAGTATTAGGCGGAGATACTGCTGACAAATCAATAAAATGAAGCTAATCAGAGGTAGCCACACTCCCCCTCACCTCCCCGCCTGCCTCTCTAAATATTATAAATATTCAACCACTTTCTAAAAGCGTCATTATTCTCTCAGCCGACTCAAGAACAAAGTTAGCAGTTTGAAATAGCATACACCAAATAAAAATTTAAATAATAATGGATAACTTAATGAATCAGTTTATACAAATAAGCAGGGAGATGATAGAAACTCAAGTAATTATAGACCAGCTTCTTGAACAAGCACAAGCCGTCAATAGTAAGATTGATAGATACAGAGAAGAAGTGTCTAGGCTTCTGGATCCGGATTTCTACGAGCGTCGTAGAGTGGATCATCATGTCTCCCAGCTGATTCAAAAAATTAGTGAGCATAATATAATTTTGAAGACGCTTCAGAATAAACTTATTGCTGCCAAAGAGAAGCTGGGCCGACAGCAACGTTTATATAGGCATTGATCTTCAATCGAAAATCCTGTCACATCCATAACGTTGTTTTTACTTATAAAAAAAACGGCTCTTTTCAGAGCCACAAAGGTTTAAATATGTAAGAAATATTTTAGCAGTGATTAATAACACTAGTCAACAAATGAAAAACAAAAATTTGCGATATATGTTAAAATGGCTGTACCGTGGGGTTTGAAGCGCCCTGAATGCGAATTCAAACACTAAAATTTTCCACCACGTATAGATTTTGAGTTATCTTCTTCTTAAGGTGCCGTGCATTTCTGCGCAGGGGTCCACGCGTACATTGTCTTGTCAGGTGAACTGTTAGATTTTGAGTTATAGAATGCATCAAATATTGCTGTTTATTATAAAAAATCTTTTATACTATATTCACATAAGTTCAGAACTAGAAACAAAAAATATACTTAGTAAGTCTTTTGTACACAATTTTGTGCATATCCCAATTTTCCCATAACATTATGTGGATTAACACGAACACACATTTTATTCTGCATAATAAAAAACTAGGATAGATCCTGGTTACGGTTCCTAAATATCATAAGTTTTACTGGCTAGTAAATTCCATTAAAAAAATCCATTATTGTAATCTAGAACCTAGAGTGAAGCATGTCTTTGGACAAGTGAAGGTCTCGATCTAAATCATGTAATTCGGCTTGTTGGATGCAATAAGGGGATTTTAGTCGCTTTCGTGGAAATAAAAATCATTATTTTCTGATACATCATCGGGTTTACTTTTATCACCATACATTTCCAAATCTTCCTCCCAATTTGCCGTGGGTCCTGGAACTGGTAAATCTTCTCCAAGAAAAACCGGCTTTATTGCTGAGATAATATCTGGATATTCAATGTCATGCTTGCTTTTCCTTGAAAACACAGACACTTTTGTTATGCAGAAGTAACAGTCGAGTCGTTAAAACTGTTTAGAACTCTATAAGTTTAAATGGGTAGGTTTACTGATTAAGATTACCCTTGGTTTAGGCTTTATTTAAATGTTAATGTGTTATTGGTAGACATTAGATATCCCAGTGTTGCAAATCATGCACATTTTTAGAAAAAATGTTAATTTGATAACATCACTCCCCGAGATATTACAAATGACTGTTTAAAAAAAACTTAGTAAAATATTCATAACTCAAAAATCGTAACTCATTTTTTTTAAATCATAACTGAAAAATCTCGTGTTAGGAACTTTTTATTATCATAATCATATTCAGAGAGCAAAAATTAACAAAAAACAGCACATTGCATTCCAGTCGGAAATTGGTTGTAAACTAGTGAATTATTTTATGAATTTCTCATAGATGTCGTGAGAGATAACCATCATCTGATTAAATAAAATGTACCTATTATCCTGTTTCTGACAAAGACAAATACAAACACACAAATTATAAAAATCTCTGCAACCAAATTTAAATAACAAAAATTAAAAAATAAACAACGGCTCTTTTCGGTGCCACAGAGTATGTAAGCATTATTTTAGCAGTGATTAAATATTATTTTATCAATTTTTCATGGATGGCGTGAGATATAACCATAATTTGATTAAAGAAAAATCTATCTATTATCTTACAAAAACAAAGAATATAACGGCACAAATATGAAAATCTCTGTAATTACGAATATTTAAATAGCACCAAACATTAAAAAATAAGGTCACCCATCCAATTTTAATATTCGTTATTACAGAGATTTTTGTGTCTCTATATTTGTCTTTGTAGAATAATAGGTAGATTGTCTTCTTCTTCGGGTGCTATATCCGTTTATTGAACGTTAGCGATGATGTTGGCTATCATAACTTTATTCGCAGCAGATCTGAAGAGCGATTCCGAAGTGTGACCAAACCATTGACTCAATTTCTTAACCAAGATGTTCTTCTTCTTCCTCGACTTCTTCTGCCTAATATTTTACCCTGCATAATTAGATGTAGAATGCTATATTTTTCCGGATGTCTACAAACATGCGCAAAATACTCGAGTTTTCTAGACTTTATCATTTTTACCAGTTCTCTGCCTTTCTTCATCCTGCTCAGAATAATATCATGACGCACCCTGTCCATCCAGCTTACTCTCAGCATTCTTCGATAGCACCATAATTCAAAGGATTCAACCATCTTAATCATTCTTCCTGTTAAGGTACATGACTCAACTTCGTAGAGAAGAACGGAAAATAAGTAACACTTTAAAATTCTTTTCCTAAGACTCAAATTTATGTCATGACCGCATAGAATTTTCGTGTAACGGAAAAATGCATTCCCCATGGCAGGATGCCATTGCCTTAACCCAGGAGGGTTAGGGCCCAGCTGATGACCAGCGACGCCGTCCACCAGAGGACTTGGACGAGGACCCAATAGGCCGGGGGTGAACTAAGTAGCCCCTTGCATGTTATAAGTCGGAGGCCCTTCTGGGGGACTTACGACTCCGACTTATTTCCCCTATTGTGGACAACCTTGTATATTTTTTTAATATTCGGTACACATATGTCTAATTCAACACCCAAAACGACCGACATACTAATCACAAGAAAAATCCAGGTCCGGATTAACAAAAAATTATAAAGTAATTGTAACGTTAAAACAACACCCTGTATATTGAAATTTTGAAAATCTGTTTGCATATTTGAAAAGAGCACAAAAAACTAAGTCTAACGGTTCGCTTCGATTTTTCGGCCAGACAATTTTTTGACTTTAATTTTGAAATTATATTGAATTTTTTTAAGAACATTAAAAAGCAGGTATTAACTTTTAATTATAAATTATTAAAGTTATTGAATAAATACTCATTTTAAAATGAATCAATACTTATTTACCATATTGGAAAGACCTAATTATTAATCACAAGAAAAATCCAGGTCCCGATTAACAAAAAAACAGAGTATTTGTGACCTTGAAACAACACCCTGTATATTGACACTTTCAAAATTTGTTTGCACATTTGAAAAGACCACAAAAATCCGAGTTTATCGGTTCACTTTGATTTTTTGTGCAAAAATTTATTAACGTTAATTTTGAAATTAAATATATTCAAATATTTAAGAACCCCGACATTAATTTAAAGCACTTTTAATAATAAATCAGTCAAGTTAATGAATAATAAATACTAATTTTAAAAATAATCAGTTATTATTTACTGCGTTAGAAGGACTCACTTACTAATCACAAGAAAAATCCAGGTCCGTATTAACAACAAAATACAAAGTAATTGTGACCTTGAAAAATCACCCTGTATATTGAAATTTTTAAAGTACGTTTGAACACCTGAAGAGAGCACGGAAAAATAAGTTTAATGTCCGCTTTAATTATTTGTGCAGACAATTTAATGACATTACTTTAGAAATTATATCGAAATTTTTATTATGAGTTCCCAGAGTTCTTAAAAATTTCGACATTTTTCAAAATTAAATTCATTAAATCATTCCACAACGAGTAAGTTGTGTAGTTTATCGTGCTTTTAAAAACGCAGTACAAAAAACATTAGTGAACCTCTTCTACAAATTGATGTGTGTATAATTATTCATTCATTATTAGTTGAGGTTTATTTCTTGTTTTTACTGTTAAAAACATAAAAGAAAAATTTAAATAGGATTGCCTTACAAACGGCAATCTATTTTTATTTTAAAATGGATGAAAAACGGAACTTTTACCGTAACACAGAAGCTAAATTATAATTTCAAGCTAACAACGCAATTGCTTTTGACTACATGAGCAGTGGCGTAGCAAACACACTAACAGAAAATATGTCTCAGTTTCAAACATCAAACCAATCCTATTCAGCAGTTGCGAAAGCTATTCCGCGGCCAACACTCCCTAGCAAATATGACGCCATTGTGATGCATGCCGAAGACAACCTGAAATTGCATGATTACGTTAAAGTTATAGGTGATATTATAGGCCCTAAGCACGTCTCTTTTGCATCTAGGATATCAAACAATCGTATTTGTATCTATCTTTCTAGCTCTAACCTTGTCGACCAGCTTATAGATTCACATCCCTTAGTACAGATAGGAAATGTTTCTTTAAATATCCGAAGACTAATTTCCTTTGCTAAAAGAATAATTATATCTAACGTTCCACCGTTCATACCACATGACTTAGTTGAAAATAGCATTAAAAATCTTGGACTTCGCATCGTATCTCCTTTATCCTATTTAAGAGCAGGCATTCCTGGGGACGAATATTCACATGTATTAAGTTTCAGACGCCAAGTCTATGTTTACCCTACCTCCGAAAATTTTGAATTACAAACATCAGTACTTATTTCCTTTGAAGATTATGAACACAGAATCTTCTTTTCTACAGATAAAGTACATTGCTTTATCTGTAGACAAACCGGACATATAGCCTCCAACTGACAATACAATTCCAACCGAATATATTCCAGCAAGCCCTAATTCATCTTTAGAAATTTCATGTCCCTCTACACATAATGCCAAAGATCCACAAACCGAGAATATGGACTCCAACACTGACACTACACAATCAGACCAAATCTCTATAACACAAGTTTCTCAAAACGAGGCCACTCTGAAATAGAAACTCATAGTGAACAAGCAAGCCCTGAAATTTCTGAGAAAGAAGCTCAACCATCGTTAGAGATGCCTCCCCCTGTATCAGCTTCCTCCGAAAAGGCACACAAAGCAAAGAAAAAAAAAGCACAAAGCTGATATTCAAACAGAATCAGTATTAACCGAAACCACCAAGAGAACAATCCAAGAAGCATACAAACAAAATCCACAAACTTTTAAGATACCCATATACAGGGTGTTAGTAAATAAGTATAACAATTTTAAGGGCTAATTCTACATGAAAAATTAATACCAGTTTGCTCTATAAACATATGTCCGCAAATACTTAGTTTCGGAAATACAGGGTGTTGAAATTTTTATTTCAAACTGCCAATTTATTTATTGCTCTAAGACCAGTTGAGCTATGAAAATGAAATTTGGTGAGTTTTAGGAGGTTGTTATTACGAATTTTTTGAGATACAATTTAGAATTTTGTATTTATCATTGGCGCGCCTACGGGCAATGGTCTGAATTTTTTTAAAGAAAAAAATAGTACGCCACTGAGATATTTCAAATTAAAAATTATTTTTAAATTTCACGTCTAATTTATGATAAAAAACCTTTCTTCCCTTTTTTTCATATGATGCACCGTTTTTATGCAGAAAAATAAAACATCTTGGCGCGTATTTTTGATTTCTTAATACATCATCAAGAACTATCCAATATAATAATACTAAACTAAAAAAATAACAGAAGATATTACTAATAAGATTTCAACTAGGTGCAAAGCTGCAAGAAATGTTTAAAATGATCTTCTTTACAGATAACAGAAGAATTGTATATTCATCATTGGCGAGCGTACTGGTAATGGTCTGAATTTTTTGAAGAAAAAAATAGTACGCCACTGAGATATGTCAAACTAAAAATCATTTTTGAATTCCTCGTTCAATTTACGACAAAAAATCTTTCTTTCCTTTTTTCATACGAGGCGCCGTTTTTATACAAAAAAATAAAACATCTTAACGCTTACCAAGTATTTGAGGTAGTTTCCATATGCATAGAAACTTAGTTCAAATACTTTGTAAACTTTAAGATGTTTAATTTTTTTGCATAAAAACGGCGCCGCGTATGAAAAAAAGACAAGAAAGATTTTTTGTCGTCAATTGAACGAGGAATTCAAAAATGATTTTTAGTTTGACATATCTCAGTGGCGTACTATTTTTTTCTTCAAAAAATTCAGACCATTACCCGTACGCGCGCCAATGATGAATATAAAATTCTTCTGTTACCTGTAAAGGAGATCATTTTAAACATTTCTTGCAGCTTTGCACCTAGCTGAAATCGTATTAGTAATATTTTCTGTTATTGTTCTAGTTTAGTATTATTATATTGGATAGTCCTTGATGATGTATTAAGAAATGAAAAATACGCGCCAAGATGTTTTATTTTTCTGCATAAAAACGGTGCATGATATGAAATAAAGGCAAGAAAGGTTTTTTATTACAAATTAAACGTGAAATTTAAAAATAATTTTTAATTCGAAATATCTCAGTAGCGTACTATCTTTTTCTTTAAAAAAATTCAGACCATTGCCCGTAGGCGCGCCAATGATGAATACAAAATTCTAAATTGAATGTCAAAAAATTCGTAGTAACTACCTCCTAAAACTCACCAAATTTCATTTTCATAGCTCAACTGGTCTTAGAGCAATAAATAAATTGGCAGTTTGAAATAAAAATTTCAACACCCCGTATCTCCGAAACTAAGCATTTGCGGACATATGTTTATAGAGCAAACTGGTATTAATTTTTCATGTAGAATTAGCCCTTAAAATTTTTCATACTTATTTACTAACACCCTGTATAATTTCATTTTCTTCCTTGAAAATACGTTCGGACATCCTGATCCTTATTCGGAAGCGAAAAAGCTCACGGATGATGTAAAAAGTATACTTTTAAACCTACATGCTATATACCCAACCCTTTCAGATAGAACCGTAAAAAACCGATTTACCCGTTTAAGTAAAAAGATCAAAAAGCAACTAGAACTGGATAGCTCTGAAACCGCAAGTTTAGCAGACTTAAGTTCATCATGCGAACAATCTGACGATGAGTACCTTTCCGATCGATCTCAAAGGTCGCAGCACTCACAAATCTCCCATTTTAATACGTCCCATTCAGTTTAATTCAATGGAATTGTGATGGGTTTTACCCTCATCTAGAAAATCTTCAACTACTTGTTTCTGATACTTCTCCAGATATCATTTGTTTGCAAGAAACCAATTTTACTAGTAACCATAACCCATACCTTAAAAATTATGCTTCCTATCACTTTATACGAACATCACATGCACGAGCTAGCGGTGGTAGCTCTATATTTATTTCTACAGATATATTCCACCAAGAATTCCACTTAACAACTCTAGAAGCCGTCGCCGTAACTGCCTGGTGTCCAAATAAAATTGTAATTTGTAACGTATATATTCCTCCACATCACACCCTAACTGCTCTGGAAATTACAAGCCTAATTAACAAACTTCCTGAACCTTTTATCCTAGTTGGAGATTTTAATGCACATAGCACTACGTGGTGCTCCGGTAATACTTTCGGTAAAGGTAAAATGATCGAAAATATCATAATCAATTCCAACCTTAATTTTCTAAACACTGGAAGCAGCACATACTTTCATATCCAAACGGGTACACTCTCTTCCATTGATTTGAGCATCTGTAATCCAGAATTATCTACACATCTTACATGGAAAACACTGGAAAGTCTCTATGGCAGCAACCATTTTCCCATTTTAATTTCTAACAATGATACCTCACAAAGACAAAGCAAAATTAAGTGGAAAATTGCTCACGCTGATTGGGATCTATTTAGTTTAACTGTCAAGGAACAGACAGATCAAATGTCTTTTATGAACTCTGCTGATGAAGATCTTAATATGCTGATTGACTGCATTATAAATTCTGCTGAAAAATGTATCGGTAAATACCATATCGATCCCTCTAAAAAATGTGTTCCGTGGTGGAATGAATCGTGTAAACTAGCTGTAAAATATTGTAAAATAGCATTAAACCGATTCCGTAAAACTAGAAACCAAGCGGATCTAATAAATTTTAGAAAACTAATAGCTAAATCTAAGCGAATTGTAAAAGAAAGCAAAAAGGACTTGGTGGGAGAGCATTTAATGCTAACTTTCCACCTTTTTAAGAGGAGTGGATGGACATCCAATTGCCCCAAAATATTTATAAAGGACCACTGGAGCAATTAACAAGACAATTAGGAAATTTCCTTCGATAATTTATTTATTTAATAAGTGTACTGTAAATAAGGGCTGATCCTAACATTGATTTAACTTATCGCAATTCTAGATAAAACGAGATTTATTTATACAAACATTAATATTATATAGTGCTTCGGGGGTGTGTAGAAAACAAAGGGTTCTGTGAAAACCATGTTAACATAAACCATAACAAAAGAGCGATACATTTCTAAAACACGTAATTTTGCAACACAGCGCGTAAGCACATATCGTCATTACTTCAGAGCGTTCTGAGTAAGACTGCACAATTTCGAGTTTATACACTACGCGAAGAGAACGCGGGGGGTATCGGCGGAGAAAACTAGTCATAACAAATCACGATTCATATTAGGGGAACAAAAACCAGTTGTTTTAGAAGAAAAAATGCATGAATTTACAATTCCTTATATACGTTTTTAAAATATAACAGTTGGATATGTTTCAACTGAAATAAAAATAAGTTGTTTTTACAACAGGACTCATGGAACAAATACATCAGTAGCATAACTTGACACACCTCCTAGTCAAATATGGACTAAAATAAAACAGATGAAAAGTAGATATACAACACATAAAATGCCAGCCGTTATAGAAGATAATGTCATAACTGATGATCAGCAGATTGTAAATGCACTTGCCAAATACTTCTCAAGTAAAACAAAACATAATAACAGCGCGTGTGGAACAATAAATATATCAAACAAATGTTTTCCACATAAGAATCCAAATTATTCCAATGATCATCCTGTCAATCTCCCACTAACGATCGACGAATTACTCGAAGCTGTTAATTCCCTAAAACATAGTGCCGCAGGGCCGGATGACATTCCATCGATATTTCTAAAACATCTTCATGAAGATTCCCTAATAAAGTTACTAGAATTCTGCAACATATGGCTAGGTAACCAATTTCCATCATTTTGGCGACAAACTATAACTATTCCTCTAAAAAAAAATTATACTTCTACCAATACAACTATGTCATTTAGACCCATCTCATTAACGTGCACACTGTGCAAACTCCTGGAAAAAATTGTCAACAAACGCTTACTTTGGTATCTTGAAACACGTAACATTATCAGTTCTGCCCAATCAGGATTTCGTCCGAATCGTTGCACAATGGATAATCTTATCACTCTTCAATTCAACATCATAGAGGCATTCTCTAATAGAAATAATCTTGTAACTGTCTCTCTCGATATAGAAAGTGCTTTCGACACGGCATCAAGGCCGGCAATTCTAGAAAAACTGCAAGAGTCTAATTTATCTGGAAACATATATCTGTTTGTTTAGAATTTTTTAACTAACAAAAGTTTCAAAGTCTCTGCTAATGGTAAAATGTCTCCCTCATATATCCTGGAGACAGGAGTGCCACAGAGATCCGTCCTTAACACAACCTTATTTTAACTGCTTCTTAACGACGTTAGTTCCTTAATACAAGCCCCTGTCAAACATAATATCTATGCGGATGATCTAATCATTTACTGTTCGGGTAAAGTAACAAGCTCCATTAGTACACTTTTGCAAAATACCATTGATAACATATGTCACTGGTCTAATAAAATTGGTTTTAGCTTCTCACCAACAAAGACTAAAGTAATTAACTTTAGCAAAAAATATAAGCAAACTCTTCCATACATAACATTAAAAGGGCATCCACTACAAGTAGTTGAAAACCACAAATTTCTAGGGGTAATTTTTGGCAAAAAATTAACATGGAAGAGGCATATAGAAAAAACCAAAGCCAATGCTGCAAAAAGTATAAATCTTTTAAAATCATTAGCCAATCGCCAATGGGGAGCCGAAGAAGAAATACTGTTAAGAGTATACAGAGCCCTAATAAGATCTAAGTTAGACTATGGATCTATATTATATATGACTGCCCCTAAAACTTATTTAAAGTCACTAGATACAATTCAAAACACTTCATTAAGAATATGCCTCGGAGCCTTTAGATCTAGTCCTACAGAAAGTGTATATGTCGAATCGTGTGAACCCCCTTTAAATATTAGAAGACAACGTCTATTAAACTCCTATTTTGCCAAGGTCTCTGCAAATCCTAATAATATATCTTGCCAACTCATTAAAAGTATTCAGTTAACGGGAACACACAGTTCAGCTATTTCCAATTCATCTCTACAGTTCCTATTGCCACTCTTAGAAAATATTGACCTTAATCTCACCACCCCCATTATTCAGCCCAATACTCCACCTAGGCTAAAAATATTACCTGCCTTTAACGTAAATATGTGCAGATATAAGAAAATGGAAACCTCCACGATACTAATGAGACAAACTTTTAACGATATAATTAATAGAGGCAAGTTTGATAACATAATGTACACAGATGCATCTTAAGATGAAGAAAGTGTAGGATGTGCTGTTACTTCCACAAATAATACACTAGCCATGTGTAGACTACCCAAGATGACTAGTATTTTCACAGCTGAACTCTACGCCATACTCAAAGCTCTAGAGGTTCCAATGCAGGGTACCAAAAACTTAGCAATCTGCACAGACTCATTATCATCCATACATTCAATTAGAAAAATTTATACAACAAATCCAATAGTTATTAAAATCCATGAAAAATGTACAGCACTTGCTAAATCAAATACTTCAGTTTCGATTATATGGAATCCGTCACATGTTGGTATCAAAGGAAACGAGAATGCTGACCACGCAGCAAAGGAAGCACGTCGCTATGATCTTACAGATGAAAATATTCAGTTGTTTCAAGACATAACAACTGAAATCAAAAAGTTATCTACCTCAATGTGGCAAAATCAGTGGAGCAAGTGCACTACCCAATTAAAGTCCATCCAACCAAGCATTTTAGGACCTAGACTGGTAAAAATGGAAAGGTAACCGAAGACCATCATCAGAAGGCTCAGAATTGGGCACACCCGGCTAACCCATGGATACTTGATGGTTCCCGAAGAACCTCCAAACTGCCAACACTGCAACACTCGACTAAGTGTACTGCACTTACTTGTGGAGTGCAACCACTACGCAGCAGGACGGACCAAATATGGCATCCACGGAAATTTGTGTACTATTTTAAACTCTAAAAACAAATTGTGTAATGTGATAGAGTTCCTTAAATATTGTTAAGTATACCACCTACTGTAAATTTAACTTAATTATTTATTGTTATTGTAATGTTCCTTGTGTCAATGGCGCAGCAGCCGAGACACGTTAATTGAAATAAAAAAAAATTCATTAAATTGTCTAACCAAAAAATTGAAGCGAACGATTAAACTTAGTTATTTGTGTTCTTTTCATACCTATGTGCAAAAGGATTATGAAATTTTCAATATACAGGGTGTTGTTTCAAGGTTACAATTACTTTATCTTGTTCTGTTAATCCGGACCTGGATTTTTGATGTGATTTGTAAGTGGGTCGTTCGAATGTCGTAAATAAGTATTGACTATTTTTTAAAATGGGTATTTATAATAACCTCGAATGCCAGAAACTAGAAACGTCAAACGAATATTGAATGACAGAGCATTGGGAAAAAGGAGACGATGTCGCCCAAGGAAGAGATGGTTAGACGCTGCAGAGAGGGATTTGGAAGAAATCGGGGTGAAGAACTGGAGAAAGAGTGCAGAGGACCGAAAAGAATGGAGAAATATTATCCAGAATTTAGAAGCCGTAGGCCTATAAGGCCTGTTAGCGCTGTTATATATTTATAATAACTTTAATAATTTATTGTTAAAAGTGCTTTAAAAATCTGCTTTTTAATTTCAGTGTTCTTAAAAGTATCAATATATTTAATTTCAAAATTAAAGTCATTAAATTTCCTTGACAAAAAATTAAAGCAAACCGATAAACTCAGATTTTTGTGGTCTTTTCAAGTGTGCAAACAAATTTTGAAAATTTCAATATACAGGGTGTTGTTTATCACAATTACTTTATGTCTTTTTGTTAATCCGGACCTGGATTTTTCTTGTGATTAATATTTGGGTCGTTCCAATGTGGTAAATAAATATTGATTAAAGGCTATAGTGGGATAAGATGGTCAAAAATGCCCCCGCACCGATCAGCCCCGCTACTTATTTTTTCGATAAAGGATATAAAATTATGCCCTCATGCAAATTTTTAGCTTCCCACAGGCCCTAGAACCTCTTAAATCGAGAAAAGAAGAATTTTTAGGTTTTATTTTTTTGTGAGCGCAATTTCAACTTAAAAAATCTGAAAAAATTCGAAATGATTTATATTTTGAATACAAAACAGTCTGATTTTTTTCAGATTTTTGTAATAAAAAATGAGCCCAGGAAAAATTTTCGAAATTTTCAAAAAAATTTTAGGTTATGTAAATATAATTTGGCCACTTTTAAATAGTATTTTTTTGTGTATCTTTTGTCGTTCTTTTGAATGGCAGAGGCAGAATTTTTAATATCTGAGCGGAAAGAACGAAAAAATTTAAAAAACCGTTTTTTGCTGTCTCGAGATGCATCTCGGGACAGCCAATTTTAGGATTTAAAGTCCTGACTACAACAACTTAAAACAACACTAAAAGTGTGAATTTTGTCATAAAATTTGGTATGTGGGCTTATAATAATATTTAGAACAGCTTTTCCAAATAATTTTTTTTTCGATATCTCTAACGCGAAGCAAATCGAATCGCATATCGAAAATTCACTCTGTTTGTGGATTCGCAGTAGACCGCGTTTAAAATTTAAATTCCAGTTGACTATTTTAAAAATTGTGAACCATCAACCTGTATGACTGTGTCAAATTTGAAACAATTAATGTGTAATAATATAATATACAGAGTGAGGTTTATGTACGGAAACCCACAAATATCTCGGAAACGGTTAGCACAATTTTTATAAATTTGGTGGATAGGGGTTTTCTAATGCGGCCGATATTATAGTGATAATTACATTGTTGTCAGATCTTCTGTTTTTCTAAAAATCTAATTTTTTTTACTTCAATTGGAATACCCTTCTATTTTTTGCTTTTTTAAGTCCTTAAGAAATATTAATTATTTTTCATGTTATATTCCCTATACCTAAAAATCATAATTTCGGAGTTATTGCTACATTTATTAAAAAAAAATTTAAACAAATTATAAAAATCAATTTTTTCGGCCCGGGTAGACTGTTGTATTTTCATTTAAATTTGAATTAACTTATTTACACGAGGAAGGCAAATAGTCCCAACTCTAGTTATTTTGCCTTTTATCGCGATAGAAAAGAGGTTTGCTTTAATGAGTGCAAAAACTGGAGCCTAGTAGTGTTCGTCAAAAGTAAGAGAAGCGAGTGCCTCTACAATCAATGGCTCGCAAGTTGTTCTACAATCAATGGCTCGCAAGTTGCCACTCAACCAACGGCTCGCTCGTTTGCCGGTGTAAAAGCCTAGCTGGTAAGGCTTTTTTCGTGTATGGACTTGGTGCAGTGTTAAATGCAGCTGAGGGCCCTCTTGAAGACCAAATGCAGGGATTGAATTGGTAAGTGGACCTCTTTGCGCCTCATTTAATTATTCTATTTCTGTTTTGCTCATGTTTGAGTTTTTTATTGAACCGGTGTCAGAGCTCCTTTAGAAAACAAAGAATCAGCCCCTATTTGAGATCCTAACATCAAAGATCGCACATTTTGGTCACTTCGAACGTGGATATTGTTTTGTTGAGGTGTTTTGATAGTCGGTTTTTTAAAGAATTTAAACTTTATTGTTTTTATAATTAATTGTTCATTAATTGTTGGGGTGACTTGTTTTTCCTCGTTTGTATACAATTGCTTGTTAACAATTAATTTTTGAGTATTATAAAAAAATTTGCATTTTGGAATAACGCCCAAAAAAAACATTGCCTACAGTTTTTTGCCTCTTTATTTCGTGTAGCAGGTAATGTTAATTGGTTGACCTTGAATGGTTTTCAGGTATTCAATACACAGAATTTTGTGAGTTTTCAAATTTTAAAGTCCTCGCCTTTACGGCAGCTTGATAAGGATTCTTGTTTTTTGATAAATTATTAAATTCAATTGTTTAGGTCATTAAACTTGTAAAATATTAGCTATTTGAATTTATTTATAGTCAAAATTGCGTTCTCTTTATGCCAGTGGCAGCTTGACCAGGGGATCGTTGATTATTTGTATTTTTAATTTTATCGTTGATTACGTTAAACAAATTTTTATTCTTTTTTCTCCATAATGGCTGATAAATTGAAAAAATATACGTTTCAAAGGAGAATGGCAATGAACGATTTAGAAACGTTATTGCGTTTATCCAATTCTTCTCTTACAGAGGTTCATAAGCAGTCGCTTTTTCGTGTTCGGTACTCAGAGTTAGACGATGTTTTGGAGAGTTTTAATAAAAATCATCAAAACATCGTTACAAATCTTTTGAACTCTGAACCTACGGATGCTCAATTAGATTCTGAGGACATTATTCGTTCCCAATTTTTAAATGATTATTATCAGATCAAGGCTAATTTCGCGGATCTCTTTGAAAATGATGATAATAGTCAAAAAAATGAGCAAAATATCGCCGCTTCGAATGCAGTACAACCTCCTAGTAATGTTCGCTTGCCGCAGTTAGAATTAGTTAAATTTTCCGGTGAGTTTACGTCAGCAATTACTTTTTTTGACTTGTTCGATGCGCTTGTGCACCGTAGACCTAACGTTGATGATACGGAAAAATTAACGTATTTGATTCAAAGTTTAGAAGGGCCTCCTTTAAGGTTAGCTAAATCCTTGCCTTTAGCTAGAGAAAATTATGTTAGGATTTATGATAAATTAAAAAATAGGTATTTAAATAAACGTTTGCGTGCAATGGCACATTGGTGCAAAATTGAAGAAGCTCCCGCAACTATGTTTAAGAATTCTGATAGTTATAGTAATTTAATTGATACCTTTTCGGAAAATTTATTAGCTTTAGAAAATTTGGGTTATAAAATTTCGGATTTTGTGTTAGCTTACAAAATTCTCACTAAGCTTGACGAGGAGACTCACCAACGGTTTGAATTATTACATGGGTCTAGTGAAATGCCTACTTTTATTCAATTATCTGATTTCCTGGAAAGTCAATGCATTTCGTTTGACTCATCCTTGTTGTCGCCTTGTTCTCCCAAGGATTCTAATAGAAAAAATAAATCGCCTTCTAAACACAATGCAAATGTCCAAAGAACCAAAAATGGTTCTAAAGTCAATAATCGCTATAGTTTTTTTTCGAAGCCTAATGCGACGACTTGTTTGTTATGTTCTGCCGATCACCATTTAAAAGATTGTTCTTTATTTTTAAATAAATCTCCTTATGAACGGTACAACGCTTGTAAGAGAATGCGTCTTTGTTTTAAATGTTTAGAAAAACACGATTCTCGTAGTTGTAGTGTCACCTCTCGTTGTTGTCATTGTAATTCATCCCACCATAGTCTTTTACATTTTAAAAGTTCTGAAAGTGCCACTCAAGGCGCTACTTCTGTTGCTGCCGTTCCAACTACTGCTTCTTCTGATGCTCAGGTTAATACTGGAACATTGAGCTCACATGCTGCATCATTAGGTAGTGTTACCTCAAAAAACTCGAGCGTTTTGTTAGCTACTGCTGTGGTAGAAATTATGGATGGTTGTGGATTGTATCAACCTGTTCGAGCTTTAATTGATGGGGGCAGCATGACCTCTTTTGTATCTCAGTCTTGTATTGGTCAGTTAGGTATTAGACATTCTTCTGCTACCTTATCGGTACAAGGTATTGGTGCTATAAAAAGTACAGTGGTTGGTCGAGTTGATCTTCAGATAAAACCTGTGGATAGAGTGGATCCTATTTTTAATTGTGAGGCGTTTGTGTTGCCAAAAATTTGTGAGGACCTACCCGTTGTTAGTTTGGATGTTGGGCATTGGTCTTATATTGCTAATTTAAAGTTGGCAGATCCTCGGTTTCATCTATCTGGTAAGGTGGACTTATTGCTTGGAGCTGATATCTTTTCTCAGTTATTATTAGAAGGTAAAGTTCAAACTCCTAGAGGTATGCCTGATTCTCTTAATACCGTTTTTGGCTATGTCCTTATGGGTCCCTGTAGTTCGGTTCCTATGACATCTGCCACCTCGTTGTTTTGTCACGTGGATCAAATGGTTTCGTTGGAGGAGTCTGTAAAGCAGTTTTGGAGTTTAGAAACTGTTCCTGAAGTAGAATGTTCAGCTCCTGAAGATATTCTTTGTGAGAAAAATTTTGTTGAGAGTGTTTGTCGAGACGGCTCTGGTCGTTATACCGTTGCTCTACCTTTCAGGGAATTATCTCCTGTTTTTCTAGGAATGTTTGAGTTAGCTGTAAATCGTTTTCTTTCCTTAGAAAAAAGGCTTTTGAAAAATCCTAGTGTTTATCAGGAATATTGTACCTTTATGAAAGATTATTTGGATTTGCATCATATGGAGCTTGTGTCAGAAACTTCTCGTCCATTATCTTGTTACTATATTCCTCACCATGCTGTATTAAAACCTGATAGTTTGACTACCAAGTTGCGAGTTGTATTTAATGCTTCTGCTCGAATTGGAAATCAGAATTTTCTTAATCAGTGCTTGTTTACTGGAAAGAAACTACAACAAGATATTTTAACTATTTTATTGGGTTTTCGACTTCATAAATATGTCTTATCCACGGATATTAAGCAGATGTATAGGCAGATACGAGTTGAGAAAAGTCATTGTGATTATCAGAGGATTGTTTTTAGATTCTCTCCTGATGAAGAGTTACAGGAATTTCGGCTATTAACAGTAACTTATGGTGTATCGTCTGCTCCTTTTCTTGCTTTAAGGACTTTGTTGCAGCTGAGTGAAGATGAAGGTAGAGAGTTTCCCCTTGCCGCTGAAGTTTTGCGTACGAGTACTTATGTTGACGATATAGTGTGTGGTGGTGATACCTTAGAAATTGCGCTAGATCTTCGGAATGAGTTGATATCCTTGTTATCTCGAGGTCAGTTTGAATTGCGTAAGTGGTCGAGCAATGATATGCGATTATTAGAAGGTCTACTGGAGTCGCATATTGGTAAGAAACCTATTTCCTTTGATGATAATAGTTGTTCGTCACCTCTAAAAATCCTTGGACTTGTATGGAATGCACAGTTGGATTGTTTTTCTTTTGAAGTGACAGCTCTGGACAAATCTTGTACTAAGAGAAGTATGTTGTCTGAATTGGCCCGAGTGTTTGATCCTGTAGGGTTTCTAGCTCCCATGACTTTGTTCACGAAGCACCTTATCCAACGTTTATGGTTGTCCGGAATCGACTGGGATGACTCTCCTCCAGACTCAATTTGTAAAGTTTGGAACCAGTATAAGGAACAACTGTTATCCCTTGCACAGCTTGAAATACCTAGGTGCATGTTCGTGTCCAGGTATATTTGTTGTGAGGTACATGGGTTTTGTGACAGTAGTGAAAAGGGTTATGCCGCTGTTATTTATTTGCGTTTTGTTCTACCAGATGGTCAGGTTTGTGTCTTTTTTGTTTGCGCGAAGTCAAAAGTGGCTCCCATAAGAACTGTAAGCATTCCACGTTTGGAGCTGTCCGCTGCAGTTCTACTATCTAAACTCATGCAGTTTGTAGTCAGAGTATTAGATCCTAAACTTAAAATCGCAAAATTTGTAGCTTGGTCCGATTCTCAGGTAGCTCTAAGTTGGATAAAATCCTCTCCTCATCGTTGGAAAACTTTTGTTTCTAACCGGGTTTCATATATACAGGAACGCCTTTCTCCTAATAGTTGGTTTTATGTTCCTTCTGCTCAGAATCCCGCTGATTTGGCTTCCAGAGGTGTTTAACCTGCTCTAATGTTGGAGCAATCTCATTGGTTTGCAGGTCCTGAGTTTTTGTATAACACCGATCCCATTCCAGACGCTTCCTGTTGCTTTTCTGAGTGTGCTGAAATGCTTGATGAGGAGCGTACGGTAACTTTGGCTTGTGTTAATGATGATAATTTTCTTGAGAATCTACTGAATGACATTTCCGATTTCTCGTTTATACGACGACTTATAGCTTGGATCTTGAGGTTTGCTTGGAATTCAAAATTCCCCAATGATAAGAGAGAAGGTCCCTTAAGTTCAATGGAACTTTATGAGTCGTTGATTATGCTAGTTAAATATACTCAACATCGATATTTTGAAAGGGAGTTCGAGGGAAATGTTTTTTCCAAACCTTTGCGAAAGTTGTCCTGCTTTATCGATGATCAAGGAGTATTACGGGTTGGCAGTCGTCTTAGATATTTGTCTGTTTCGATTGATAAGAAATTTCCTTGCATCCTACCTCGCGAAAGTCCATTAACTTATTTGCTGATTGATTATTACCATAAACGATACTGTCATGCTGGGCTGCGTACAGTTAGTTTTTTGCTTGCTCAGTCATTTTGGATTTTGTCTCCTAAGCGTGCTATACGCTCGGTTTTGTCAAAATTTATACAGTGTTGGAGGCCCAATCCTAGAAATTACCAACCTCCAATGGGTAACTTACCCCTAGTTAGAATTTCCCAGGTTAAACCCTTCCTGAATTCAAGTATGGATTTTGGTGGACCGTTTTATGTTGTGATGAATCGCTATCGAGGAGCTAAATCTTGTAAGGTGTATCTTTGCCTCTTTGTTTGCATGGTCACCAAAGCTCTTCATTTAGAGTTAGCTAGTGATTTATCGAGTGAGACTTTTCTCTCTGCTTTGCAGCGTTTCATAGCTCGTCGTGGTAGGGTTGATAATTTATATTCTGATCGTGGCAGTAATTTTGTTGGCGCTGCTAAATACCTTAACCTCATGAAAAATGCTGCTTCAACTGAAAATATTTCCTTCCATTTTAATGCTGCATCTGCTGCCCACTTTGGCGGTTTATGGGAGGCGGGAATAAAGTCAGTAAAGACGCACCTAGCTCGCGTTATAGGCGATCAGATCTTGTCATATGAGGAACTAAACACGGTCGTAATTCAGATTGAATCGTATCTTAATTCTAGGCCCTTGACCCCTATAAGTTCTGATCCTAATGATTTGTCAGTTCTAACGCCGGGTCATTTTTTAAATCTAGAACCTCTTTCGGCTGTGTTTGAACCTCTTGATGGAGCGTATATTCCTGCATCTCATTTGATGAGATGGAAGTTAATAAATCAAATGCATAAAACTTTTTGGGAACGCTGGAGCAAAGAATATTTGCATACTTTGCATCAGCGCAGTAAATGGACTTCATCCGATAATTTAAAACCTATCGAACTAGGAACGATGGTCCTTATAAAGGATGATAATATCCCTCCGTCGCAATGGCGTTTGGGACGAATATCCCAAGTATTTCCGGGACAGGATGGAATTATAAGAGTTGCGGATGTTGAGACCACAAAGGGAATTCTTCGACGCCCCCTGGTCAAGCTGTGTCCTCTGCCTATCTAAATAATTCCTTAGTTTTTTTGTTGATCTTGTTATTAGTATGATATTGTTTAATTTTTTTTGGGATTTATTCCAAAGTGCCATGATTTAAGTTATTTTTTTTTGTTTATTAGCTTGTAATAGTTTTAAAATGCACCATTCAAAGCTGCATTTTGGTGGGGGAGAATGTTGTATTTTCATTTAAATTTGAATTAACTTATTTACACGAGGAAGGCAAATAGTCCCAACTCTAGTTATTTTGCCTTTTATCGCGATAGAAAAGAGGTTTGCTTTAATGAGTGCAAAAACTGGAGCCTAGTAGTGTTCGTCAAAAGTAAGAGAAGCGAGTGCCTCTACAATCAATGGCTCGCAAGTTGTTCTACAATCAATGGCTCGCAAGTTGCCACTCAACCAACGGCTCGCTCGTTTGCCGGTGTAAAAGCCTAGCTGGTAAGGCTTTTTTCGTGTATGGACTTGGTGCAGTGTTAAATGCAGCTGAGGGCCCTCTTGAAGACCAAATGCAGGGATTGAATTGGTAAGTGGACCTCTTTGCGCCTCATTTAATTATTCTATTTCTTTTTTGCTCATGTTTGAGTTTTTTATTGAACCGGTGTCAGAGCTCCTTTAGAAAACAAAGAATCAGCCCCTATTTGAGATCCTAACATCAAAGATCGCACATTATTTTACGTTCTTTGGACTATTGGGAACAAGAAAAGTTCTTTTGTAATGTTTCTCTAAAGTTAAACGAGTTCGAGTTATAAACAATTTAAAACTGAAAAAAATCGAATAATAACGATTTTCAAGGTTAAAATCCACAAATCAAAAATATTATTTTTAAAACTGTCTACATAAATTCAAGTTCAAGGCTTATTTTATAAGTTACCAATAAGTAATTTAAGCTTGTTTCATTCTAAAATATTGTTTTTTAGTTGTTAATGTAGCCCGATCGCTTGTCCTCTCATATGCGCTTTACTAACAATTATTAAAAAGCAATGTTTTAGAATAAAACGGGCCAAAAAATTTTATAGCGAACCCCTAGAAGAAGGGCTTAGCTTGAATTTGGCTACTCAGAAGTTTCAAAAAGAATATTTTTTATTTGTGTTTTGGAACCTTGAAAATCGTTATTATTCGATTTTTTTCAATTAAATTATTTGGATCTGGAAAACCATTAACTTTAGAGAAAAATTACAAAAGACTTTTTTCTTCCCAATGATCCAAAGAATGTAACTACACGGGCCGAAAAAACTGATATTTATAATTTGCTTAATTTTTTTTTAAATACATGTAGCAATAACTCCGAAACTGTGGCATTTAGGTATAGAGAATATAACATGAAAAATAATCAGTATTTCTTAACCCTTAAACGCCCAAGGGTGGGTAAAAAATGTCCACCTAATGCGTATTCCCTTGTAACATATTTATTACGTGTTTAAAAATTTTTCAAAAATTATTTATTGTTAAAAATACAGCCCTTTATCGAATGTTAATTTGGTTTTACCGATATTTTTGAAAACAACAGTAATATCTTGAGTTAAATATGGGTGGGCATAAAAAGTACACCCTTGATAAAACTTGTTACTAAAGGTTTCTCTATAATTTCTCATTGGTAGGAACATAATCCATATAATTATCGACGTATAATCACATTATCGACATAATTATCCGCCAATGAGGACGCCGAAAGGAAGAATGTGGAGAAAATCGACAAATCTGAATTAATAGCTTTTACTGGTATGTTAATTTTGATGTACACTGTAAGTTTATTGTGAGGTTTGTAAATTGTTTATATTAATATTTTAGAAGATGCTGTGTTCATTAAGCATAAGATTCGTTAAGTTTAATCCATTTCCAACAACTCTCAATAAATATATTAGCTATTTTCGAGGTGGACATTTTTTACCCACCCTTGGGCGCACATGGAACCCAAAAAAGGTTGGGCGTTTAAGGGTTAAGGACATCAAAACGCAAAAAAATAAGAAAATTCATTAGATTTCCAGAAAAACGGAAGATCTGACAACAATGTAATTATCACTATAATATCGGCTGCATTAGAAAACCCCTACACACCAAAACGTATAAAAATTATGCAAGATGTTTCCGAGATAATTGAGGGTTTCTATACATAAAACTCACTCTGTATATTATAATTATTATAATAATATTATATTAATACGCATTAATTGGTTCAACCTTCAATGCAATCAATTTGACTTTTTATGATAAAATTAGTGAATTAGTCAGTATTTTGAATGTATATTTTGAATCTAGGTATAAAAAATACGTATATATTAGTTGCAATAAATTATCAAATTGATAATATACAGTGTGTCGCATTTAAGATGAAGACACCCCTATATTTCGGCAATCAAAATATATACAGATTTGAAATTTGGCACAGTCATACAAGTTAATGGTTCACAATTTTTAAAATGGTCAACTGAAATTTAAATTTTAAACGCGGTCTACTGCGAATCCACGAACAGGGTGAATTTTCGATATGCGATTCGATTTGCTTCGCGTTAGAGATATCGAAAAAAGTTATTTGGAAAAGCTGTTCCAAATATTATTATAAACCCACATACCAAATTTTATGACAAAATCCACACTTTTAGTGTTGTTTTAAGTTTTTGTAGTCAGGATCCTAAATCCTAAAATTGGCTGTCCCGAGATGCATCTCGAGACAGCCAAAAACGATTTTTTCAATTTTTTCGTTCTTTCCGCTCAGATATTAAAAATTCTGCCTCTGCCATTCAAAAGAACGACAAAAGATACACAAAAAAATACTATTTAAAAGTTGGCCAAATTATATTTACATAACCTAAAAAATTTTTTAAAATTTCGAAAATTTTTCCTGGGCTCATTTTTTATTACCAAAATCTGAAAAAAATCAGACTGTTTTGTATTCAAAATATACATCATCTCGAATTTTTTCAGATTTTTTAAGTTAAAATTGCGCTCACAAAAAAATAAAACCTAAAAATTCTTCTTTTCTCGATTTAAGAGGTTCTAGGACCTTTGGGAAGCTAAAAATTTGCATGAGGACATAATTTTATATCCTTTATCGAAAAAATAAGTAGCGGGACTGATCGGTGCGGGGGCATTTTTTGACCATCTTATCCCGCTATAGCCTTTAAAATGAGTAATTATTCAATAGCTTTAATAATTTATAATTATAAAAGTTAATAATACAGTGGAACCCCGATAAGTCGGCCTCCGATAACCCGGAAGCCCGGGTAATCCGGACCGATTTTCATCAGACATTCATTTTTTTCACTTTGACTGAGTATTTTACCAAGCAATAAACAATACTGTTTACAACTGTACGTAATTTAGATGTATTGTGCATATGTATTTCTTGTTTTTGCAATTATAATGTGTATTTGTTTATTATTTTTACCATATTTTATTAATATGCATTTATTATGCATTTAATATTAATATGCATTTAATATGCATTTTATTAATTTTTACCATATTCTCCGACTAACGTAGATTTTCGATAACCCATATCGGCCGCGGTCCCGATTTTTTAATATGTGAGCCTTATTCCTTAGGCAATATCGCTGTACTAATATTGTTGCTAAACAGGCAAATTTTTATTGTATATCCGGGTACCAATCAAACTGTGTTTTCTTGTCAAATTTCGCATCACCCTGTGGAATGTTTTAGCATTTATAAAATGAAATTAAAACCCAACTATAGCCTCATGTTTTCTTAACATTCTATTATTTTATTCATTGACTTATGTTAGACCATAATAAAAAAGTTAGGTACTTTAACAACTAGTATCTTTTTTATCAATACAGGGTGTTTTAAAATAAGTATGGCAAACTTAAGGGGTAATTCTGAATGAATGTCTGCAAATTCTTCGTTTCCGAGATGGGGGTGTTGAAATTTTTATTACAAACTGACGATTTATTTATTGCTTTCAAATCGGTTAAGACATGCAAATGAAATTTGGTGGGTTTTAAGACATAGTTATTGCACATTTTTTTGGCATACAATTAAGAATTTAATATTCATCATGACGAATAATTGAATAAATGCTAGAATATTCCACAGGGTGATGAGAAAAAAAACGCAGTTTAATTGGTACAGCAGGTATACAGTGGCAGATCCGGAATTTTGGGGGGTCATGGATCTTGAGGGTGATTTAATTATTATTCTCTGATACAAGGTCACTAGTCTTACCACCCCTAGGATAAGTTGGTTTTCAATAATTTTTTGGATGGGTCTAAATTTTTTTTCGGCTCTCGGTTTATATTTTTTTGGGATTATTGAATTGATATCTATTGTCGTCTGGGGTGGGGGGTGTCACGGGGTTCATCACTGCCGGCATACAATGAAAATTTACCTGTTTAGCAACAATATTATTACAGTGATATTGTTAAAGAACAAGGCTATAATATATTAAAAAAATCATTTAAATCGGTCAAGAGGTTTAGGAAATTTGAGATATCAAAAATGTCCTATTTTTAAGGTGGGCGGTTAATTTTGCCGGTTAGTGTAATACCTACTTTACACAATTTTAAAGTACTTTTCTTTTCAAATTAATCGTTTATAGAAATAAAAAAAATAGCTAAAACCAATAGATAAGAAAAACTTTACGATGGAATAAGAATTAAGATGATATAATTAGCAAAGAGATGGAATCAAACAAAAAAAAATAAGTACCTATGCATTTAAAATACTTGCACGTCTGCATAATCTACTAAGTGTAAAAACACCAAAGTCTTCAGAATCCTTGGAGCAAATATTTTTTATGAATATTAAAGGAATAATAAACTATTTTCGACCTAAAAATCAGCGTTCTCATTTTTTAGTTGCACAGAACGTACAAAAATTAATAAAATTGAATTCTGGGAGGGCATTTTGCCTATCTTAACGGGGGGTACCCTTTAAAGTTTTCTTTATCTTAAAATAGTTCAAACGACCCGTGACGTCACAGTTTGATTATGTGGTTCAGTTTATGGTTATATTTACGTATATTCTTCTTCTTCTTTAATTTATTGGCCTCCACCTACTTGGGTATTTAGCCAGAACGTCGTCGGGGAATAAAGGAAAAATATTTATATTCTAATGACATTTATCATATGTCATTGTAATAAAATATACCAGTTTGTTGAGATTGCAGTTTGATACAGTTTTTTGAAGGAAAGGAAAGAAGGTTTACTATTGAAAATAAACCATTTTGTAAAAGTACAAATTTTCTATGAATAGTTCAAACGATCAAAAACATTTGTAACGTCACATAACTGTATTTTCTACTGACGCGACGTTTATGTCTAATTTAAAGTATACAAGTATTTATACAAGTAGTATTTTGATTGACTTGATTGGAAATACGAATTTCACAAATTTTTTGGGTATTGAAGTCAAATTGGGGCTTTAAAGTATACTATTGTCTAATATTCGAGCTTTCGGAAATGTTTATTTCCTTTTTCAAGAATGTCTACAATGCAATAAGATAAAAAAAAAATATTAGAATATGTATCAGAGAACAAATAGTAATGAGTAACTTACCAGAATTTAGATTATAAAAAAATGTTGGTTATTATACATAAGAA
This sequence comes from Diabrotica virgifera virgifera, assembly GCF_917563875.1. Taxonomy (NCBI): domain Eukaryota; kingdom Metazoa; phylum Arthropoda; class Insecta; order Coleoptera; family Chrysomelidae; genus Diabrotica; species Diabrotica virgifera. The sequence continues at coordinate 144,611,338 of NC_065451.1, read as the reverse complement.
TAAAAATATTAATGGTAAACGGCTGTTGTACATTTTGAATAACATAAATAACAATAAAAATTCTTAGCAAAAAACACTTAACAAAGGATAAAAATTGGTTAAATTTTGAAGTAATGATCTAAATTTGATTGACTTTTAAAAAGTTTAGTTTATCATAAATACATGGCTGACAAAAACTAAATGTAACTATGGTAATAGTATATAGGTGTTTATAAGGAATTGAATAAAAATTTATGATAAGAAAATAAGGAAATTTATGTTTTCAAAAAGCAGAAAAGTTAATCTTAAATATTAGTGATATTAATTAATTTTGTCAGAGTTTAGTACCAATTTCAAAAGTATAGGAGATTTGAAAAATCTTATGATCTGATACAGGTAAATAAATAAATAAATAAACACAATGAACAAAAAATCTGAAATGGACAATCTTAGCAAAATTTATACATTCTTTCTTTTGAAAAATAATCATAGGTACCTGTATCAGATCATAAGATTTTTCAAATCTCCTACACTTTTTAATTTGGCACTAAATTTTAATAAAATTAATTAATATCACTAGTACTCGTATTTAACATTAACTTTTATTTTGAATTGATAATAACATTCTTCCTTTTGAAAAATTATATCAGATCATAAGATTTTTCAAATCTCCTATACTTTTGAAATTGGTACTAAACTCTGACAAAATTAATGAATATCACTAATATTTAAGATTAACTTTTCTGCTTTTTGAAAACATAAATTTCCTTATTTTCTTATCATAAATTTTTATTCAATTCCTTATAAACACCTATATACTATTACCATAGTTACATTTAGTTTTTGTCAGCCATGTATTTATGATAAACTAAACTTTTTAAAAGTCAATCAAATTTAGATCATTACTTCAAAATTTAACCAATTTTTATCCTTTGTTAAGTGTTTTTTGCTAAGAATTTTTATTGTTATTTATGTTATTCAAAATGTACAACAGCCGTTTACCATTAATATTTTTATTCTTATGTATAATAACCAACATTTTTTTATAATCTAAATTCTGGTAAGTTACTCATTACTATTTGTTCTCTGATACATATTCTAATATTTTTTTTATCTTATTGCATTGTAGACATTCTTGAAAAAGGAAATAAACATTTCCGAAAGCTCGAATATTAGACAATAGTATACTTTAAAGCCCCAATTTGACTTCAATACCCAAAAAATTTGTGAAATTCGTATATATATATACAATTGGTGTAGAATGTAAACATACAACCCTGTGACGTCACGACGCGTTTTGGGGTGGCTGGTATAAGTTCAATTTTTAGTCGTCTTTAGGGGCCAAAGGAAAGACAAACAAAAACTTTTATTTTTGATACAGGTTCTAAATTATGTTCTGTTGTGATTTATAACATTTTTTTCAAATTTAAAATTTTATGCAATTTCCCTATTAGGATAAAAGAAGTCCTTTTTCTTCAACTAAGAGACGGTTTGGGAAACAAAACCAAAGCGGTAGTTCTTCAATCAGCCTAATTTCAAATTATCGTTTATTGAAGTTAGGTGTACGGTAATACCCGCAGTTCCCCTAAACACTGGTTAACTCATCAATAAAAGGACAGACCTACAGACATTTTGTCAATTATCTTAAAAAATAGTCTTATTAACAGGGCAGTTTAGCTCCAGCGTCGTCAAATAGTTGTAATAAGAATCATCAGATAAGTATTTCACAGAAAAAAAAGTGATCAAAACTATAGAAATTTTCTGTTAAATTATAACCAATATTTTGATACTGCCAGACATGAAATATCTTTCGTTATTTTCGTCTCTGATGTAGAAGACAAAGTGCTGTAGATTGGCGTGTAGAATATTCTTATCGATACAATTTTAAGTTTTCGTTTTATAACAATCATAAATTTACTTTTTTCTCGGTCGCATAAACAGAGACAATAAGAAACGTGTTAAAACAATTGAATAAGCATGAATTATCCATTGTTTCCGTTGATGATGAACACAAATCACAGATTTGCGTGAAAGATATTTTTGTTGAAAAAATGTCTGCTTTTGGTTTAGAATAATCATAAATTGACTTTTCAGATCTGAAATCAAAACAAAACTAATGTAATGATTACTCTAAACTCTAAATAAATCTACTTCAGACATGTTCCTTTATTTTGATTTCTAAATGATCAATTATAAAAATAATTCAAACCTCTAGAATATAGGGGTAGATTAAAGGATTTGTAGAACAGCGAACGATGGATAATCAAATCTAATTTTAAATTGAATGAGACGTGTGTAGAAAGGTGATGAAACAAAAGAATTCACCACACGTTCTTATTTTGTTGTCGTTTCGATCAATTTAAAAACCATTTTGAAAATAGGAACTTCTTGTTAAATTAGAAACAATCTGACATTGCCAGACATGAAATAAGTTCCACGCTTTTCATGTCAGATATAGATGAAAACCTTTTCGATTTGTTTGTAGAATCTTTTTGTTAATACAATTTCAGTTTTTTGTTTTATAATAATCATAAATCAAGATTTTTTAAGACTAGGTGTCAATCAGCCTGTTACATCACTAATACATCAAGAATAATGGTAGCTTCTTTTCAACATCATATTATATGTGTGCTCAAAAAACGATGTACATTGTACCGGGTGTCCCAATAAGAATGGCTCTCGGCCATATCTCAGGAACCGTTTATAGTAGAGCTTTGAAATAAAAAATTTTATAATAAAAGTTGCCTCAGAAAAAGCCTGAAAATTATTTTCATAATTGTGGGACCACCGCTAGAGGGCGTAATTGAATATCAAAAATTAAAAAATCTAAATTTTACAAAATTTTCCTAATGAAGGGGCACTGGAAATCCGATCGTCGTATTCTGCATAAAATTCTACGCATATTTGATTTGACAAGTTTAGGTCTACCTTTGGAAATAAGAGGTGGGGGTGAGTGGGAACCTTGTTATGAAAAACTGGCTGTGAGTCCGGTTCTGCTTAATCAAATTTTGCAAACTTGGTCTTGTTGAAGACAGATCTTTTTCGTCAATGTAAAAGTTATGATTTCGAACCAACTTACTGAGTAATATGCCAGCTAGAAGGCGTTATTTAATTTTTTTCAGAAATCTAGTGTTCCTTGGAAAATATTAAATACAAACATGCATTTTTAATACCATATTACAAAATTAGCAACAGAATAGCGAAAACCGCATGTTAATACTTTTTTTCTATCTCGAGATATCTTACAAAACGTGTAAATTTAAAAACATAACTGTTACTGTCGCCGCTAAACGAAATTCATTAAAAGTAGTGTGCTATAGAAACATTTTCCAGCTGTCAACGTATATTAGGTCTTTTCAACGCTTCTCATTTGTTTCGAGTCTCGTTCATATCTCGTATACCTATTAATATTATACACGGATTATACGGCATATGACAGAGGCTCGAAACAAATGAGAAGCGTTGAAAAGCCCTATTACAAAGAAATAAAAACAACTATTTAGTGATGACATAAACGTTCAAATTTTTGCCCATCATTTTCGTTGCAAACATTTAGTCTTTCAAGAGTAGATTGAACAGCAGTCTCAATTTCTGCTCTCGATATGCTTTGAATGGCGTTTAGTATTCTCTGGATAATGTATTCTAGAGTAGTGTATGATGGGCAACAATTTGAATATTTAGGTCGTCACTAAGTAGTTCTTTTTGATCTGTGTTATATTTAATTTTAATACAGTAGAACCCCGCAAATCCGAACTAATTGGGGGGACAGCCTGTTCGGATTCCGAAAAGTTCGGATTATCCGAAAGTTAGCCTAAGAAGCTAAGGAAGATGATTTTTAAAAGATATGGTCTGCCACCGATCCCTTTATGAAACTTTATCCACACGTTTATGCCTCCAATATTCTAAAGCTGAAAAATATTTAAATCACTGAAATATTAAATCACTAACGCCAGTAGTTTTGTTTCGTCACGGGACATGGGAATTCGGCCATGTAAATCATTCATTTAATTTGTAATCTGGATATTGATTACACTATGTTTCTCATGTTTCTTATCTTTTTCAATGTTTTCGTTCATAGTATACCATGGGAAATGTGTATTATGCACATTCCTTTATTGATTGTGTTTAAGTTTTTTAAAGGATGTACTATGTGTATTTATTTTTAATAAATTTCACATGTCCAAATTCCTATTAATTTTACATTGTTAAATTTTCTGGTTCTCTGTACATATAATAAACATGTTTTTAAATTTTTATTTTGAATTTTTAGAATTTTTTTCACTTTCCGTTGGTTCGGATTTGCCGAAAGTTCGGATTTGCGGGGTTCTACTGTAGTATTGTTTCTCTTTATATTGTTATTTTAACTAATTATATTTTTATACGTTGATATCTGGAAAATGTTATTTTGTTTTTTTCCACAGCACACTACTTTTCATTAACTTAGTTTACCGGTGATAGTAACAGGTATATACAGGGTGTTAGTAAATAAGTATGAAAAATTTTAAGGACTAATTCTACATGAAAAATTAATGCCAGTTTGCTCTATAAACATATGTCCGCAAATGCTTAGTTTCCGAGATACGGGGTGTTGAAATTTTTATTTCAAACTGTCAATTTATTGCTCTAAGACCAGTTGGGCTATAAAAATGAAATTTGGTGAGTTTTAAGAGGTAGTTATTATTAATTTTATGACATACAATTAAGAATTTTGTATTCATCATTGGCAATGGTCTGAATTATTTTAAAGAAAAAAATAGTACGCCACTGAGATATTTCGAATTAGAAATTATTTTTAAATTCCACGTCTAATTTATGATAAAAAACCTTTCTTGCCTTTTTTTCATATGATGCACCGTTTTTATGCAGAAAAATAAAACATCTTAGCGTATATTTTTCATTTCTTAATACATCATCAAGAACTATCCAATATACTATTACTAAACTAGAACAATAACAGAAAATATTACTAATACCATTTCAACTAGGTACAAAGCTGCAAGACATGTTTAAAATGATCTCCTTTACAGGTAACAGAAGAATTTTATATTCATCATTGGCGCGCGTACGGGTAATGGTCTGAATTTTTTGAAGAAAAAAATAGTACGCCACTGAGATATGTCAAACTAAAAATCATTTTTGAATTCCTCGTTCAATTGACGACAAAAAATCTTTCTTGCCTTTTTTTCATATGCGGCGCCGTTTTTATGCAAAAAAATAAAACATCTTAACGTTTACAAAGTATTTGAACTAAGTTTCTATGCATATGGAATCTACCTCAAATACTTGGTAAGCGTTAAGATGTTTTATTTTATTGTATAAAAACGGCGCCTCGTATGAAAAAAATGAAAGAAAGATCTTTTGTCGTAAATTGAACGAAGAATTCAAAAATGATTTTTAGTTTGACATATCTCAGTAGCGTACTATTTTTTTCTTCAAAAAATTCAGACCATTACTCGTACGCGCGCCAATGATGAATATAAAATTCTTCTGTTATCTGTAGAGGAGATCATTTTAAACATTTCTTGCAGCTTTGCACCTAGTTGAAATCTTATTAGTATGTAATATTTTCTGTTATTGTTCTAGTTTAGTATTATTATATTGGATAGTTCTTGTTGATGTATTAAGAAATGCAGTGCCGGCGCTAGGGTATAAGGTGACCGCCTGCAAAACTAGCACTGCCCCCCCCCCCCCGACACACACACACACACATAGATACTCATACAACCCCAGCCTCAGGGAGATTATGTATGTTCTAATGGAACAGTGAAGTGAGACTGCGTAACCTGGAGTGTTACCTATCTGACCGCCCAAAACCTGGAGTGGTATCTATCTGACCCTCAAGCTATACCACCTCCCCTCCCCATCGCAGTAAATAACGAATGAAGAGGCTTTATACTGAACGTTACCTTGGGTTCTTGGATGTCCTGGGTAATGGGACATCGTGTGTATTACTTTATGTGGTTATACCACCTGATTTTAGGGGTAGAGAGAAGAGCTTTTCCCCCATTAATGGCTTGATTTTGGACTTGTGTTCTAAAAATGTGTGTTCCGAGCAACGAGGCACCGACTGAAGTCGGTGTCCCGCTATCCGCAAATATCTACGGAAAATAAAGGTCGGTTACAGTTTTATTGGGTCAATCATCTGACAAAACCACTTCACTTTAACTTTTTTAAGAAATTTGCTAAGAGAATTAAGATGGTTTTTTTTGTCATTTCTTCTTTTTCAGCTTTACTTTTTCGATTTGTACCCCAGATATTGTTTTGAATCCACTGTTATTTTTAACTAAATGAAAATAATAACTTTAAACCTCAAGATTATGCTTCTGCAGTAATGTGAAACCGTAATTTAATAATAGTACTGAGTACTTAACAAATATAATTTTATATTAATTGAATACAACACTAGATTTTTTAACTGCAGAGTACACCTGACAAACTATCCTGTATATAATCACATGAAATAATACCAAATCTAAAGAGCTCTAAACTAGATTTTTTGTAAAATGTTTATTTTAAACGGGCTCCACACTCTCGGCGAAGTTACTTCGCCAAAGTTGACCGAAGTCCGAAGTACCCTCTCGACACACTCGTTCGAAGTGCGATACCGACAAAGATCGGTACGATACCGCCAGATCCCTTTGACCAGACCGACAGAGAATGGAAGTAGAACGAAGTCAGGCAAAGTTACACAAGGTGGCCGTCTACACTCCTGTACTTGTTGAACCTAGATCGACTTCGGCGAGAGTGAAGTGCGGACTTTAAACGGGCTCCACACTCTCGGCGAAGTTACTTCGCCAAAGTTGACCGAAATCCGAAGTGCCTCTCTACACACTCGTTCTACCTCGCGAGGAACACATTCAGTGCGATACCGACAAAGATACCTTTGACTCGGACGCGCCAGACCGACAGATTTCGGAAGTAGAACGAAGTTAGGCAAAGTTAGACAAGGTGGCCGTCTACACTCTCGTCCTTGTTGAACCTCGATCGACTTCGGCGAGAGTGTGGACGGCGTTTTTGTTTTTATATGGGATTAATACTTAGCTTGGTACCTATTAATAGGTACATAATATTTAAATTAGACAGGCGGCAAGAAAACAGTATCAGAATCTTGTTTATTTTACTAGAAATCATTCATTTCTATGCGGCATTGCATATTTTTGTATATTTTACATGTGTGATATGCAAAAATAAACAAACACAGATTAGGGTATGATGACGAATTTAAACCACATTTAAAAAATTAATTTTGCTATTTAAGTATTTTGCATAACACAAGCAGATAAAAGCTCATTCTGGCGCCCCCCCAAACAGGGGCGCCCGCCTGCAGTGCATCCCTTGCAGGCCCGTTATCGCCGGCCCTGAAGAAATGAAATATACGCGCCAAGATGTTTTATTTTTCTGCATAAAAACGGTGCATCATATGAAAAAAGGCAAGAAAGGTTTTTTATCATAAATTAGACGTGGAATTTAAAAATAATTTTTAATTGAAAATATCTCAGTGGCGTACTATTTTTTTCTTTAAAAAAATTCAGACCATTACCCGTAGGCGCGCCAATGATGAATACAAAATTCTAAATTGTATGTCAAAAAATTCGTAACGACTACCTCCTAAAACTAACCAAATTTAATTTTCATAGCTCACCTGGTCTTAGAGCAATAAATAAATTGGCAGTTTGAAATACAAATTTCAACACCCCGTATGTCCGAAACTAAGCGTTTGCGGACATATGTTTGTAGAGCAAACTGGTATTAATTTTTCATGTAGAATTAGCCCTTAAAATTTTTCATACTTATTTACTAACACCCTGTATAAAATTTACACGTTTCTCGAGATATCTTGAGATAGAAAAAAGGTATCGACATGCGGTTTTCGCTATTCTATTGCTAATTTAATCTAATTTTATAAAGTATGATTTTTTTTTTATTTAAATTAACGTGCATGTGACATCTATGGCCATTAGCACGAGTTACAGTTTACATGGTAATATTATAAATTACAAATTATAAATATATACTTAACATTAGTAGTAGTTAACATAAGTAAAAAAAGATCAGTTAACAATAATTATATTTTGTTTAACAGTTGATTCTTCTCGAGGAATTTGATAACCTTGTTGATTTGGTCTGTACTGTTGAGGACATCTTTGAAGTTAGGACTAATACCAAGCTGTTGGCGTTACGGGTATGTCCTATACGCAGTCTTCGTAAGATTGCCATGTTTTTCCGAGATAAACTAGGGCAGGTAAATAGGTTCACTGAGGGCTTAATTTTATGCAGCACTGAAGTAATTTTATTCCAGTGAATTTGCCAGGTGGATAGAGTGTGCTTCTTCAGTCTGGCTTTTAGATCATTACAGATTTGTACATTAAGTATGGTATCCATCGATGATGCAGCTTTTTTGGCAAGGCAATCGGCTTTTTCGTTACCACTAATGCCAACATGGGATGGTACCCATAATAAAGTGACTTTTGTATTATTTTTAGAAAAGATCGGTATCATTGGTGTTGGAGGTACATGAATTATTGGATGAAAGGCTTGCAACTTCGTCAGCGTCTACGGGATTTAATGTGATCTTAAGCTTTTTAGATAATCTTGTAATTCGATTTTTAAGCGATCTATCAGATACAGCTTGATATATTTGCGTAAGGTCTTCTAAAAGAGACTTAATGTTGGTGGTAAAGTTATGAGCTTCTTTGAGAGGATCACTGCTACCAAAGGAATTTTCCAGGAAGGCAATAAGCTGTAATGCTGTCAAAGAAAATCTCTCTGGGTTAGCACTAATTAATTGTTCAATAGTTGATTGAGCAGAGGGAGTAATTTTACCAAGTTCTTTGTCATCAGGTTTTAATTTCTTTTTAGGAGCTGTTTTAGGAGTTGCAAAGGCTGTGGGAGATTTATCATTTATAGGGTTTAAGTCTGGGGGGTTATCAGTAACCGATAAAGTGGGTGATTCGAGACTTGTGTCGGTAGAATAAGTTCTTTTGATGCAAGGATTTGAAGGTAAGGACACTGACATTAGAGACTGTTCATTTGGAATTATTAAGTCGTTATTAGTTGGATTGATTTCTTCTTTTGAGGAGGAGGAAGGACGAGACATAGTAGAAGAAGTTTCAAATGGGATTAGGCTAGAAGTTGTATTTTGAGAAAGATTGGTAGATATTTCTTGAGGGTTAGAACAGGAGTCTGCAGTGTGTCCAGATTGTTTACATAAGAAACATTCAAGTTTATCCGAAGTGATAAAGATTCTATTATTGTTATTTTCATGCGATATTAAAATTGAGGTATTTAATTCAAAGTTTTCTTTATCCGGTATAATATAGATAGAGCGTCGAAAACTGAAAATGTGAGCGTATTCGTCCTCAGGTGAGCCGCATCGGATAAAAGAGATAGGAGAAGCAAGTTGTAATCGAAGTTCTTCTTTAAGTGCTTGCTCTATGAGTGAATTCGGGATCGAAGGGCTCACGTTGGACAGTAGTAGCCTCTTTGCAGGTGTAATAAGTCTGCGAATAGATACTGTTTGATTTCTAACAGTAATGGTCGGATAATTTTGCAGAAGATTATCCACTACGGATAAGGAAGAAAGATATATGCATATACGCTGGTTAGAAATTCGTGAAGCAAAGGTTATTTCTTTAGGGGTAACAATTTCGCCGATTGCCTTGATGTATTCAAATAGCACGACGTCAGGAAGAGCGTTCATAACGACGGCGAAACTTCTACTGGGACATGATATTGCTGTTGTAGGTTTTTTTGGTGTGATTTTTGTTACTGCGGCGAAGCTGGGTTGTACTGTTTGTGATGATGTTTGAGATGATGTTGATGCCATAATTTGATTTTAATATTCTGGATGCCAAAATATTAAATATGTATGGCCAGTAAGAACTGGCCTAATTTTTTGGTTGTCGATATTTGCTGTTAATTAAAAATCGCCTTACCAGTATTTTTGTTGGTAAACACAGCACATTAACTAACTAGTTTTTATATGATACACTATTAGCAGAGACGATAAGCGAGGAGTACTTTACTCGTTGGCTTCTGAAATGGGAATGAAAGTATGATTAAAAATGCATACTTGTATTTAATATTTTCCAAAGAAAACTAGATTTCTGAAAAAAATTAAATAACGCCTCCCAGCTGGCTTATTACTTATTAGGATGGTTTAAAATTATCACGCTTACATTGAAGAAAAAGATCTGTCTTCAACAAGACCCAGTTTTCAAAATTTGATTTAGCAGAACCGGACTTACAGCCATTTTTTCATAACAAGGTTCCCACTCACCCCCACCTCTTATTTGCAAAGGTACACTTAAACTTGTTAAATCAAATATGCGCAGAATTTGATGAAGAATACAATAATCGGATTTCCAGTGCCCCTTCATTAGGAAAATTTTGTAAAATTTAGATTTTTTTTTTATTTTTGATATTCAATTACGCCCTCTAGCGGTGGACCCACAATTATGAAAATAATTTCCAGGCTTTTCCTGAGGCAACTTTTGTTATAAAAATTTTTATTTCAAAGCTTTACTATAAACGGTTCCTGAGATATGGCCGAGAGCCATTCTTATTGGGACACCCGGTACATACTATAATATACTTCAAAAGATGGTTAGCTATGAACTGTCCAAGTTGCTCACCACATTTTTTTCAGCATATACAGGGTGAGGCAAATAAAGGGCCTATTAGCAATATCTCGAGAACTAAAGGCAAAAGAATCATGAAAGTTGGAATAGAGGTTTTGAAGGATGATCTATTAAATAAAAATATTTTCATCTCTTTGCATCTTCAGGTTATACCGGAAGTTGCTTATAACTTCGTTTTTTTTAATGGGACACCCTGTATATTTTTACATTTTTGGATTCTCTTCGATGTCTTCTTTCTTAAAATATGAGTTTTGTAATATTATACAGGGTATTTTAAGAGATACTTAAGTTTTTTTATTAATTGGCTTCGAGTGACAGGAGGTGACAGTTGAGTGACTATGGCGCCGAATTTGCTCTGCGGAAAATGTGATAAAACGATATCAAAAAGTATTTTTAAAATACAGTGTGGAACTTGCAGCAAGTATTTTCACCTACCCTGTGTAGAAATGGAAGAAATCGACGCCAAAGTGTTGCACCGGCAAAAGAAAAGCTGGATTTGTGATGTGTGTGATCCTGATAAGGTTATGTTTGCAGGGTCTGGGTCAGCAGCGTTGCCAGGTGACAAGGACAAATCCAAAAACGAGGCTAATGGAAAAACAAACACGGAAAAGGCCAAACTGCCAGTACCAAAAAAAGAAGACGCTGAACAACCTAACCTTATAATCGAATTAAAAACCATAGAGGTATATATTAACATAGAGGGAGCCTACCTTTCGCGCTTCCTGACGACAAGATCTCATGGACTGGTTTGCTGCATCTCTTTCTAACACATTATATCGAAAATCTATGATGACATTCACTGTGAATATAGGCACGGAAGAGGAGGACAACTGTAGCAGCTTTACTATGCGTAAAAGTGAAACAGCACTAATCCAAATAAAAAAGATGGTGTCGTCACTTCGCTCTGAATGACACTCTCTCTATGCTAATATATAACTCTATGTTAAAAACATTGGTGATGGATCTCCGAAAAGACGTATCTGAAATGAAAAATTCATTAAACTATCTTAACGAACTACTTGAGACAGAAAGAGTACGAGGCCAGGTACTATCTGAAACTGTTAAGGAATTAAAAAACGAAAACTGTTTCTTGAAAAAAGAACTAGGCTATGCATCATCTTTTATTAACACTATGGAATACCAAAAGATAAAAGACAACCTAGTTATATCAGGAGTCTCAAATCTCATTACAGAGAACCCAAACCAGGCAAAAGAGGTAGCTTTCTCTGTATTAAAAAATGTTGATCTGAGCCTTAAGCAACAAAACATTAGGGCTGTTAGAAATCACAAAACTAAAAATGGGAAAAACTTACTAATAGCCACCGTGGATACTGAAAATAAGGTAAAAATTTTAAAGAATAAGGTTTCCGCTGGTCCACTAACCGGTCAGAGATGTAACTTACTTTGTGATACTAGGATCTATGTGAATGAAGAACTCACCGTTCACACCCTTAACCTGCTAAGGGAGGCAAATAAACTCAAGGAGAATGGATATCGCTTTGTATGGAGTAAGAATGGTAATGTATATGCACGAGTAAAAGAGGGGGATCCCTCTATAAAAATACATAGCTCCTACCATGTGCTAACATTATTTCAAACTGAGAGTTGGGATGATGTTATGAGGGAGCAGGATCCGAATCTTGCCACCAATAGTTTAATAAGGATAATTACACAGTTTATTAATATAGCAACACAGGTAAAATATATTAAATGCAAAAATAGAGTGAAACAACCCTGGGTTACGCAGGGGCTGTTGAACTCTATTCGGCAACGAGACAATCTAAATAAACTTTGTGCTAAAAACCCATTTAATGAAAATTTCAAAAAAGAATATATAGTATATAGAAATATTTTAAGCAAAACTTTAGGTAGGGCAAAAGAAAACTATTTTAAAAATCTATTTGATAAAAACTGTAAGAATGCTAAGGAAATCTGGAAAACTATAAAATATGCCACAAATGAAAACTGCAATAGACCTAGTATTTCTAATATAGTAAGTAAGGATGGGAGTTTGATTGAGGATGACAGGAAAATAGCAGAAAAATTCAATAGCTACTTTAGTTATGTGGGAGAGACGTTAGCCTCAAAAATAAAAAAACCACCAGATCACATTGTAAATTCTTTAATAGAGCAAGGAAATATAAATAATAGCCTGTTTTTAAAACCTTTTTCGAGTGGTGAAATGGAAAAAATTATAAACACATTAAAAAACAGTGATTCAAACATAGGTAATGGTATCTCAAATAATATAATTAAGTACTACAGTAAATTTCTCATTAAACCTTTATTATACTTAGTAAATCTTATCTTTGAGCAAGGCATCTTTCCGGACGCACTGAAAGAAACAATAATTGTCCCTATTCACAAAAGTGGTCCAAAAGATATAGTTAGCAATTATCGTCCAATTGCCCTCACAAACAACATAAGTAAAATCATAGAAAAATGCATTAAGTTAAGATTATGTAATTACCTGGAGAAGCATAGTTTATTATCATCAAACCAATATGGCTTTAAAGAAAACTATGGCACAGAAGATGCCTTAATTAAACTTTCAGATCAAATTATTAATAGTTTCAACAATAAAAAGAAATGTATGGTCATTTTTATTGATCTGGCCAAGGCCTTCGACACTGTGTCACACCGTATATTGCTGGAGCGACTTAAGAAAAAGGGAATAAGAGGTCTTCCTTATAATTTGTTCAAATCTTATTTGGAAAATCGCTCCCAGAAGGTCAAAATAAATGAAACTTTAAGTGAATCAGCTCCAGTAACGTACGGTGTGCCACAGGGGACGGTTTTGGGTCCAGTGCTTTTTGTGTTATACATGGACTTTTTATTTTCAGTTCTCAAAGAGGCTAATATTATATGCTATGCAGATGACACAGCCATTGTTGTTTGTGAGAGCACTTGGGAAAAAACTCTTACCATAGCAGAGGAAATCATGGCAAAAATTAAAAGTTGGTTTGATGTCAGTCTTCTTTCAATGAATATCGAGAAGTCCCACTTTATGTGCTTCACAATGAATGAAGCCACGTCACCAGAAATTTTAGCTCTTAAAGTACATAAATACACATGTAAGGATCACAAAAAATGTGATTGTCAAACTATTAAAGTTGTTGATAAAATTAAATACTTAGGAGTATTTTTTGACAAACACATGAAGTGGGAACCTCACATTGAATATATTTGTGGTAAATTAAGAAAAATTATGTACAAATTTTACATTTTAAGAAAATGTTTAACAAAGGATACTATCATAAATATATATAAAGCCCTAGTCGAATCTATCCTAACATATGGAATATGTACCTGGGATGCAGGTTATTCTAACGTTCTATCCCCCTTAATAATAACACAAAAAACAATTTTAAAAATCATTTTATTTAAAAAGAAATGTTTTTCTTCAGAAGATTTGTTTATAGAAGCAAATGTAATGCAGATTTTTCAACTTTATATTAAAACCATTGTCAGACTCTATTGTAATAATAAGTTACCAAAACCCAGCTCAAACCATCAATTTCTAACTAGATTTACTACTAATAATATGTTAACGACTACTACACCAATATATTACACGGCTGTTCAAAAAAGCTTACTCTTCACAGCTCCAAAAATATTTAACTCTTTACCTCAAGAATTTAAAAATAAAAAATTTATTAAGATAAAGAAATCACTTTCTAGCTGGATAAAAAATATAAAAATAAATAACATATTCTAGTAATAATGTAAAACTTTATAGAACATAGACATAGTCTTTTGTAAATCTTTATTAGGTTAAGTGAATTTTCTCTTGTTTTCTTAATAATCAGTTACCTCCATTAGATTAATTTTATTGATTATAATAAATAGAATAAGTACACACACAAACTATATGTTCATCGTGTACTTAGCATCTAAGTTTTTGCATGTAAACTGATTTTTTCTTGAAATAAAATTATTTTTATTAAAATTTCGTAGCAACATTCACACCCTGTAGAATTGTAGTAGTTTGAAATCTAAAAGTCTATTTACGTTCAAATGATTTTTAATATACTTAAATTAATAGAAAAACTTAATTATCTTTTAAAATACCCTGTATAATATTACAAAACCTCATATTTTAAGAAAGAAGACATCGAAGAGAATCCAAAAATATAAAAATATACAGGGTGTCCCATTTAAAAAAACGAAGTTATAAGCAACTTCCGGTATAACCGGAAGTTGCAAAGAGATGAAAATATTTTCATTAAATAGATCATGCTTCTGTTTAATATTTAATATTCCGATAACTAATCGAATAAAGGATTACAGATTACGGTAAATATTTATTAAACATATATGATTACAAACTTTTGTGCATGTTTTATTTTAGACCGTGACAAGTGCTCTGATCTGATTGACGTTGACAATGTGACAAATACACTGACACCTAAAGGTGTGTTCACACTATACACTAAACACCTTCCCCTTAAAGATCAAGTTTCACTGGGGGTTTAATAGATCGTCCAAAACGAGATCTTTGATAACCTGAAGTACCTGGGTCAGAGATTACTTGTTCATTTTTATTAACATCTATTGTCCTAAATAATAGATTGATATCATCTACAATATCATTATTACTTATAGGAATCTGATTATTCAAATATGTTTTTTGTTCAGGTATATACTGGTCGGGAAACAATTCGGGTTCCAACATAGCATCATAATTTGATTTTGTTAAAGATGGTTTTAATTGACTGCTGTTGCGCCTAATATTATTACTTTCCTTACGTATCCAGTATGCTCTTGGTTCTCGAGCTTTCTCTAGAACAACTGCCTTATACCATATTTTATCTCTATTACTTTTAACTACTACTTTATCTCCCTTTTTATATTCTATTAAGGATTTAGGACTCGTTTTATCATAATGTATTTTCATCTTTTGTTTTTGTTCATTTAGATAATTGACAATATGCATTTGAATTTCTGGTTCTAATTTATTTTGGGTCACTGGAATTTGTGTTCGAAGTGTTCTACTTTGTAAAATTTGAGCTGGGGAGGCTTTTAAACTAATGATAGGGGTATTATTATATTCCAAGAGCAAGTCTCTAAAATCACTTTTTTCTGCTAAACTTTTCCGTAAAATTTGTTTTCCTAAGCTAACAGCCTTTTCAGACAAACCATTGCTCTGATGATGGTATGGTGTACAAGTAGAGACTGTGATATCCTTGTTCTTGTAATATTCCCTGCATTTTAATGATACAAAGGGTAAATTATCTGCGATTAAGTGCTGAGGGTAACCAAATTTTGTAAACGCATTCTGCATCGCATCTATAACAGATTCTGAAGTTTTATTTTGTAAAGGACATATTTCAATCCAATGAGAGAAATGATCTATTAAGATTAGATATGCCTTTGCTCCAAATTCCAGTATGTCTGCTCCTATTTTATTAAAACGTAGTTTTGGGAGTGAGTGGGGTAATAGGGGTTCCCTACGATTACTTGGCATGTACTTTTCACAAGTTCGACATTGTTTGATAAATAATGTAATGTCAGATGACATATTTGGCCAAAAAAATAACTGCCTAGCTTTATGTATAGTTTTATTAATGCCTAAATGCCCTTTATGTATTAAATTTAAAATAAAAGACTTTAAACTATTTGGTACCACTATCTTGTCACCCACAAAAATCAGACCTGCTTCAACATATAAATCATTTTTCAGGACATAGTAAGGCTTGCACAATGGTGAAATACTATTTATTCTTGGCCAACCATTATAATAAAAATCTGAAATTTTCTTTAATATTTTATCATTGGCAGTTTCCCTTCTAAAATTTAATTTTCTCTCATCAGACATAGGCAAATGTATTGATACAGTGTGTACCATTTCTAACATCTCAAAATCAAGTGTCTTGACTTTAAGACTAGCTCTGGATAACATGTCTGCAAAATGGACATATTTCCCAGGGACATAATATACATTTAAATTATACTTTAATAATTTTAATCTTAAACGTTGTAAACGTACAGACCCTATCTTACAAATCGGTTTTTTCATTATCGAAATTATAGGCTTGTGGTCTGTCTGTATATCTACTGTTGCACGATAAATAAAATCATGAAATTTTTGTGTGCTAAAATACCTTTGTGTCCTTTTCAGTTTGACTATAGTTAATTTCATGGTCGTTCATTGTACGAGAAGCGCATGCTACTAATTTAAGAGTATTTTCGTGCTCCTGAAACATACAACACCCCAAACCATTTTTAGAGGCATCACACTGAATAACAATTTTTTTATTTACGTCAAAAGAAACTAGAGCTGGTGCCTCATTAATAATTTTTTTTAAATTTTCAAAAACTTGATGTTTTGGCAACCACTGCCATTCAATATTAGACTTTAATAATTCACATAAAGGACTCATGTATTCACTCATGTATTCACATAATTAAAAGAACCAATGATTCTTTGAAGTTCTGTTTTATTTTTAGGCGATTCTAATTTATTTAGGGACTCAATACGATCTGGATTTATTTGCATACCATTTTTTGAAAATATTTGACCCATAAATTTAACCTTTAATTGACAAAATTGAAATTTCTCTTTGTTAAATTTTGCATTTACTTGTCTGGCCCTCGCTAGTACTTGTTTGACTGCCTTGTCATGCTCCAATTGAGTGGCTCCAGAAACCATCATATCATCATGACAAATTGTAACATTTTCAAGATCACCAAAATGTTTTTCAACTTCTTCTTCAAACAAGTCTTGTGAGTCTGAAAGTCCATAAGGTAACACCTTGTACCTATATACTCCAAAGGGGGTAGCGAAGCAACATTTCCAGGATGATTCTTCATCAAGCTGTAAATGATGATAACCTTCCGATAAGTCAAAGACTGTAAATATACTTTTACCACTTAATTTTAAACTTATTTCTTCAATACTTAAATTTGTACGGGGTTTTCTAATTATACTTTTATTTAAGTCTAATGGGTCTAAACATAACCTAATTTTTCCATTAGATTTCTCAACTAAGACTATTCTATTTATACTCGCTCTATAGTCAATTTGTTCAATTTTTTCTATGGCATTTCTTTTAACTAATCTGTTTAACTCGCTTTTAAAAGCATCACGTATGGCTAAAGGTATTTTAGTTGGGGGATGACTAACCGGTTCAAAATTTTTGTTAGTGGTTATATGGCATGTACCAGGGAAAACACCTGAACCTGAAAAAATATCCATATTTTTCTCTATAAAAGTTTGTTTGGTTATGTCTGATTGGAATTTATCAGTAGAAACAATATTAATTATTTTTATTAAATTTAAATGCAAACAAGCTTGACCACCTATTAGAACCTGATTTGCCCCTTCCACGATCACAAAATCCTCAAAAATTTCCTTATTTTTAAATTTACAGTTTAAATTTACTATACCTATCGGTTTGGTAACAGTACCTTCAAAAGCTTTTAAAATGTACTCTGTTGGCCTGACTCTAAATTGTTTGTTGACATATTTAAATATTTTTAAAGGAATTATATTTACGTCAGCACCCGTATCCAATTTAGTTTTTATTTTTCTCCCTTCAATCTCTAAAAACTCTTCCCAGATACTTCCTCTGCTAGAATTACAAGCTACAACGTTATTACTTAAGTTTACATTATCTACAAAAATTTCACTTGAACTGTCGCCATCTTCATGTTCAACATTTTTAACATTTTTTACCCTACATGATTTTGAAAAATGATTTAGAATACCACATTTATTGCAAGCTTTTCCATAAGCTGGACATTTGCGGGGGCCGTGCTGAGTCTGGCACCTTTTACAGCGAAACGTCTCAGTAGATTTTGAAATTTTCTCATGACCTTGCTTTAAATTTTTGTTACTTTTTAAAAATTTTGTACTTACAGTTTTTTTTATTTCTTATTTCATTTACTTCAAAACCTGTTTCATTGCTTCCTGTACTCTGAAATTGTAAATTTTGACTTTTACTTTGCTCACTGGTTCTGCAAAAACTTATGGCCTTTTCCAGTGTAAAGTCCACTTTACATCAACAATAAATTGGACAAGAAATTGACCAAGTTATTCAAGGCCAAATTTGACGTGTAAAAGCACACTTTGACATCTAAGTTTGTTCGTTATAAACTTCACGTGAAGAAATTGACGAAAAAGAAAATTGTTCTATTTTTTCATTTATTTGGCGTGAATTCAGTGTCACCAACCTGTGTCCATTTGGCGGGAAGTGGAAGTAGAGCTGTAGAGCTTTTTGTTTATTATTATTTGTTGAGGTTGAGTCTTTCATGTTCATGACAACCTAAAAATTTTGATTGGAAAATGCATATAAGATAAGGGGGTGGGAAAATGGAAATTAGTGGCTTTTTTGCAGTTCTGTCTGTTAGTTTTGCTCTGGCTGGGTCTCTTTTGTTTAAACAATTATGTAAGTATTATAAAAACGTTTTCAATTTTCTGTATTCTTTAGGAAACGAATTATTTATGCATATTATTACCTGTAAATAGTAGTACCTATTTCCTATTTCTTTTGATTTTTAATTGTAAAGAATAGAAAAATTACCATTCATTTTAATTTTTTAGAATCAGCTGAAAGTGGTCTACAAAAAAACCAGGAAGGAAACGTATTATAGCCTTGTTGTGGCTATGAAAGGCAAAAGAAAGATACCTATAAAAAGTGTATTGACTAGTTGGAAGAAACTCCACATTGTCGATGCATAATAAGATATTACTTTATAAACAAATATCAAGACCTAGGAATGGAACCTGGATAATATAGTCATCAAGAAGATAGCAGGAGGTCATGAGCAACAACAACTTCATAAGTATGAGAATATTGAGGAAATCCAGCTCCTCGATATCTACTACTGGACAAACTAGAAGATTGAAGAGGACAAAGCCTTTTGAACTAGTTTGAGTGATAGGTGATAGTGAAAAGCAGAGCGTAGTGCTTGTGTGCCTGTGTATGTTAGAATAGTGCACGATCTTGTTAGATTAGATAAGAGACGCTATAGGGTAAGCTCTTCATTTTAAGGAACAGTAGTAATTTAGGTTAAATTAAAATTGCTCATTGGTCAGTTATGACCAGATTGTAATTCTCTGATGTTTGGCAAAAAGGGCTGAAGTCAGAATTGCACATCAATAATGTTTTGATGATTTCTGGACCATAAAAAAAGTGTTGCAGACTTAAACTGTATGTACCAATAAAAAGAGCCGATTTTTCTGGTCCAGAAATCATCAAAACATTATCGATGTGCAATTCTGACTTAAGCCCTTTTTCCCAAACATCAGAGAATTGCAATGTACAATTCAATACAAATGAATCATCATCGTAGTGATGATTATGGAAAAAAATATATATATATAGAAATATATATATTTTGTGCAATAAAAATGTTTATATTTATCAAGGATGTATTATTTGGTATGGCCACATATACTTCTGGTATATCGTCGGTGATGTGACAATACCTCCTATCTGCTTTTTCATGAATTTTGTAGGAGACGAAAAACCATTTTTAGGGTCATCTGTTTTCACATGTAAATTTTGACATGTTTTGTAGTAAATAGATAATTAAATTTACTACAAAACATGTCAAAAAATATCATATGAAAACAGGAGGTGACTTTAAAAAAAGTTTTTAGTCTCTCTTACAAAATGGTTAACAGTTAATAGAGAGACAGATAATCGAGGTTCCACTGTATAGTGAAATTTGGACACCCGACACCCCATACAAATTATATGGGGGTTTTGTTCGTTTAAACCCCCCCCCAAACTTTTGTGTAAGTTACAATTGAATTATTATTGTGGTACTATTAAACACAATGTTTTTAAAACTTTTTTGCCTCTTAGTACTTTTTTGAAGTCAGTTTTTATCGTGATATTTTGAATATTTGTCAAATCCACCACATATTTGTATATGGTTAAGTACGATTGTAGAGACTAATAATATGAAAATTTATTTATGATTTACATTTTTAGGTATATTTTGAACCATTTTAAAAAGAAGCCATATCTTGATAAAAAGAGCTTTATCGAAAAAATAGAAAGAGGTAAAAAAGTTTTAAAAACACAGTGTTTAACTAATGGTACCGCAGAAATAATTTAATTGGAACGTACCCAAAAGTTTGGGGGGGTTAAAGGGAACAAAACCCCCATAAAATTTTTATGGGGTACACAAATTTCACTATAATTTTTCTTTAAGATGTTACTGCAATAATATTGCTTCATGTCCATTTTCAATAAAAAATCTTTAATAGTTTTCGATATATTCGAAAAAATCGAATTTTCATTTTGTATCTTCAAAGGGCTGTAACTTTTTTTGTGTGCATACTTGTACTAAGGTAAGTTAGGTTCATTCAAATTATTTTTGGTCCCAGAATATGTGATTTAATTTACGACCAATCTTTTCGGGACACCCTGTATAATAAATGGGATTAGCTGGCTTAAAAATTCATAATCTACGTTCTGTAGAAAATATACAGTTTTTGGTTTCTTTTTAACTAGATCTTAATATCTAACCAAGCATTTTAAGACCTTTTTATTATTTTTTCGATGATATATTCATGTTTTTAGTTTGTTCAAAATATTCTAGATGATTGTACACTATAATAGATAGCCAACTAAATAAACACAAAAATTTTATTTTTGTTACAGCCTGTATATAAGTTTACCTATATATACAGTGCATTACGCACCACCTTAAAAATTGGGCATTTTTGATGTCTCGAATTTCCTAAACCTGTTGTCCCATCTAAGTGATTTTTTTATAATAATATAGCCTGAGGCTATACGTTACTGCCTTATGCTTGTCATGCACGGGGAGCTATACTGTAATATATATTATATCACGTAGCTCTCTATAGTAATGAGTGAGCCTGCACATACGGAACCATTAGTTCCCTGTCTGCAGGCTCACTCATTACTATAGAGAGCGATATGATATAATATACATATATTACAGTATAGCTACCAGTGCATGACAAGCTTAAGGATGTAACCTATAGCCTAGGCTATATTATAAAAAAATCACTCAGATGAGACAACAGGTTTAGAAAATTCGAGACATCAAAAATGCCCTATTTTTAAGGTGGTGCGTTAATTTCTTGGAGAAGTGTATTGTAATTTAATGTAAATAATGTAATATCCAATAATTGTAATTTAATATAAGATGTAATATAAGTTCCTTAAAAATATATTTTTTATTTCCCACCATACATTCTCCACAGGTCTAAATATCGATGCTAGACGTCCACCGGAGGTCCTCTCAGGACGTTCGGCAGCAAGACATTGGACCAAACTGGGACATCCTATGAAGGTCCAATTGACATTCACTGAACGTCCCCTCGGACGTTAGGTGGACGTCCATTGGACCTTTGGCAACGTGGCATTTGGACCAAAATAGGACGTCCTGTTAAGGTCCAATTTACGTCCCCTAGGACGTCCGATTAAGGTCCAATGTACGTCCCTTCGGACCTTAAGTGGACGTCCAACAGACATTCGGTAGCGCGACATTTGGACCAAAATAGGACGTTCCTTGGACGAAAACGGACCTCCCTAAAGTCTGTGAAGGACATCCTTGTGCTATTAGGGATGTAGGTATATAGTATCTTTATTCTATTATATTCTACTCTATTTCAAACCTATTCTATATAAGTATCTACACATTACACCTATTATCATCATCATCATTCTCTTTGCCTTATCCCTATGCAGTGTCGGCTTCCCTAATTGCATTTCTCCACACAATTCTATCTTGAGTCATATCAATGTTAATCCCCTTTACCAACATGTCCTGCCTTATCGTCTTCTTTGGTCTTCCTCTCCTACTCCTTCCAGGAATCTGCACTTCAGCTATTCTTCGTATTGGGTGATTAACGTCTCGATGTTGAACATGACCAAACCATCTTAACCTATGCTCTCTCATTTTGGCATCAATTGGTGCCACACCTAGACTTCCCCTAATATACTCATATCTAATTTTATCCTTCTTTGTCACTCCACTCATCCATCTAAGCATTCTCATTTCCACCACATGCATTCGTTGTTCCGCTTTCTTTTTCACTGCCCAACATTCAGTTCCGCGCATCATAGCCGGTCTTGTGGCTGTTTTATAGAATTTTCCCTTCAGCTTCATTGGAATTTTTCTGTCACAACCAGTGGCGGCTTTTCTTTATGTGCTGCTGAGCTGCAGAACTACCAAACAACCATAGCAAATCTTAATTATTAAAGAATAATTAATATAGTTTTATTTCAAATCTGCCATATTATCATATTAAACATCAACTGTTAATAATAATTCACCAACAAAGATGATTAATATTATTTTTTTTACGTATTTACTCCTCTAGTGAAACCGTATAATTTTTTTACGTATTTGGTGCTCCAGTGAAGCAATCTTTTTACGTATTTGCTGCTCCAGTGAAGCCGCGTCGATAACAACCGAAACACTGGCAGCGGTAAAATGCATTTATTAGGCAAACGGCGATCTTAGCCGATGTGCTTCGGCAATCGGCTGATTAACGGCCTCGGAAATGTGTTTGCGAGCTGCAATTCACGACAGTTATTCGTGACCGTTGCATCTGTGCCGTGTTTAGAAATTCTTAGGTTACAATTTTGTTTAATTTGTTTTGTTCGAGCGTGTTTAAAACAATGGAGTTTCAATTTAAATTAGGTGTAAATAAATTTCAAAAACTTCACTATCAACAACAGTTGATTATAAAAGAACGTGGCCGTCCTATGCCTGATCTTAATATTGAAGTGTCCGGTAAAAGCCGTGGAAAAACATATACGCGTAAATTTAATAAAGACATGTATCTACGAAATCAGTGGATTTGTGGATGTTCCGAAAAAAATGCTTTTTTCTGTTTTCCGTGTGCATTATTCGGCGCAGATAAAGAGGAAAAATTGTGGCGCGAGACAGGAGTGCGGGATCTAGTGCATTTAAGTGAAAAAATAAAGAAGCATGAAAACACGCAAACTCATATGAACAATGAAATGCGATTTGCATTATTTGGGAAACTTAATATACAGGCCCAACTTGACTCTGCTTATTGGATAAATATACAAAAACACAATGAAGAGGTGACGAAAAACAGGTATGTTTTGTCAAAAATAATTGACTGTATAAAATTCTGTGGGGCTTTTGAGCTCGCCTTACGAGGACACGATGAATCTGAAACATCAGATAACCCTGGAATTTTTCGTGGTTTAGTGAATTTTTCTGCTGAACTTGATAAAACACTTAGTGAACACCTTACAAATGCGACAATTTTCAAAGGTACCTCAAAAACAATACAAAATGATATTTTGGATTGCATGCTAGAAGTATACGCTGAGGAGATTTTAAACGAAATCAATGAAGCCCCATTTTTAGCAGTGATAGCTGATGAGACAACGGATGTTTCTATGAAATTTCAAATGGTCATTGTTTTTCGTTATGTAAAAAACGGTGCTCCAGTTGAAAGGTTTTGGACTTTTTTGCTTCCAGAAAAACATGATGCTGAAACCTTAGCTAACACAATTTTGAATGTTTTAGACCCAATATTAAAGAATAACAAAAATAAGCTCATTGCACAAAGTTATGACGGAGCAGCTGTTATGAGTGGGATACATGGCGGAGTGCAAACAATAATTAAGAGAAAATATGAAACTGCTCATTTTGTGCACTGTTACGCCCATCAATTGAATCTAATAATGTCAAGAGCATGTTCCATTAATTCCCAAGTACGCGTATTTTTTGGAGATTTACATGATATACCTGGATTTTTTAGTCATTCACCTCAAAGAATAGCTGTCTTAAATCAAATAGTTGGAAAAAATATTCCTCGTTCAATCCCTACACGCTGGAATTTCAATATTCGTACAGTAAATGTCGTTTACGAATATAGAGACTTTATTATTGAGTGTATGGAGCAACTAGAAGAAGAGTCAAATGCTATTACTTCCAAGGAAGCAAGAGGACTTAGACGTATTCTGGAAGATCAAAATTTTACTTTCTGGCTGACTGTTTTTCATTATATTATGCCACATGTTGACGTTTTGTACAATAATCTTCAAAAAAAGAACATGGACCCAACCGAAGCACAGAAAGCTATACATGTTTTTGAGCAAAGTATTAACAATGTCCGAAATAAAATAGACCCTATCATACATCAAGCTTCAAATTTAAATGCGGCGCCTAGTGTCCAAAAAAGGAAACGCCCAAATAACAGCCAACAGGATCACCGTATTGCCTGTCTAGAAGTTTGTGATGTTATTATAAACAATGCAAAAGAACGGTTTGCATATACAAATCATCTAGTTGCCGCAACACTTTTATCTTCAGAACATTTCGAAAAATATAATAATAAGTTTCCTGAAAATGAATTGGATTTAACTTGTACAGCTTATAACTTCTTTGATAAAAACCGTTTGCGAACAGAACTGTCAGTTTTGTATTCCAATATCGAGTGTAGAACATTAAAAGGTGCAGTGCCTTTACTAAAATTTATAATTTCTAATAATTTAGAGGACACATTAACAGAAACCAAAAAGTTGATACAAATTCTGGTGACTACGCCAATGACCACAGCAGAAGCTGAACGTAGTTTTTCAACTTTAAAACGGATCAAAACATTTTTAAGAAATTCAATGCGCGAAGACAGATTAACAGCCCTTTCCACACTCTCGATAGAAAAAAAGTTCATCGCTTCAATACCGAACTTTAACGATAAAGTAATCGAAAAGTTTGCGACAAAAAAGGACCGGCGTATTAATTTCCAATTTAGAAAAATGCAATAAATGTAAGTTAATCAGATTTTTATAGCATGTCGTTATTAGTTACTATTAATTAGTATTAAAGCTAATTTTATTGTTTTTGTTTTCGTATGTTATTCTATTTCTATTATTTTATATTGGCCGTGGTTCATGCAGCACACCCTATAGCAGATGTCACGAGCCGCCACTGGTCACAACACACCACTCGCTTCTTTCCACTTCATCCATCCAGCCCTAATTCTACTGCATGCATCTCCATCTATTTCTCCATTACTCTGTAATACCGATCCTAGGTACTTAAAACTATTGCTTTTCACAATCATTTCACCTATTATATTATATTTTACTTTATTCTATACTATATATCTATTCTAATCTATCTATATATTTCATTTAATCTGTTACATTCTACTCTATTCTGTTTTAAATCAAATACTTTATTAGTAAGTATCTACATATATATTACATCTATTCTATTATATTCTACTCTATTCTATTTCAGTTTATTTTATACTATATATCTATTCTAATCTATCTCTCTATTTTATTTATTTTATTAATCTGTTCTATTCTATTCTGTTTCAAATCAAACACTTTACTCAAACAAAGAAACAAACGACATTCAAAAGCTTCTAATAAAAAAATCATTGCATTGGTACTACTGAAAATATTGACATTTTTACAACATTTATTCCAAGTTCCTTCAATTTTTTTGAGGACAAGAAAATTTTGCTTTCAAGAAATTCACGAATTTATTGGCGTCAAGTTAATAACGAACAAACTTGGATGTCAAATTGTGCTTTGAGAACACGTCAAATTTGGCCTTGAATAACTTGGTCAATTTATTGTTCAATTTATTGTTGATGTAAAGTGCACTTTAGTTTATCTATCCTAAGAAGGGCTTCTCTAGTTGTTGTATCTCTGATACCCATTACAATTTTATCACGGAGTGCCTTATCTTCTGCCGTCTCATCTGGATCATTACGATTGTAGTTGCATGTTCTTACCAAGTGTCTGCAATCTGTTAGGAAATGTTCGAATACTTCACCCTCTTTCTGGGTACTCTTTAAAAAATTATAACGTTCAAAACATTCGTTCATTCTCGGATTCACATACTTCGATATCGTTTCTATCATATAATCATATTTATCAACCTGGTCATCTGGAATCTTAAATGTTGTCATAATACTCGGTTCCCATTATGTTTCTCAATAGGGACAGTTTTACCCTATCTGTTGACTCATGCTGCCCTATAGCTATCAAGTAGTCTTCGAAAGCCGTGTACCAAAACTTCCACTCTGTAGCAGCATTCTGCCCTTGCAAGTCAAAATCGGGGGGAAGTTTTACAGACCCCAGGCCTAAATTCGTTGCCATTTTTCTGGTTATTTGAATTTATAACCTAACTCTATTCAAGCACTGTTAAATTTCAGTTATCTGCATAGAGTTAAATATTAGCATAGAGAGAGTGTCATTCAGAGCGAAGTGACGACACCATCTTTTTTATTTGGATTAGTGCTGTTTCACTCTTATGCATAGTAAAGCTGCTACAGTTGTCCTCATCTTCCGTGCCTATATTCACACTGAATGTCATTATATATTCTCGATACAATGTGTTAGAAGGAGATGCAGCAAACCAGTCCCTGAGATCTTGTCGTCAGGAAGCGCGGAAGGTAGGCTCCCTCTATGTTAATATATACCTCTATGGTTATCTGTCACAATCCTTCTTGAAATATTCTTTTACTTTCGCAGCGCCATGTTTAATATTTAATATTCCGATAACTAATCGAATAAAGGATTACAGATTACGGTAAATATTTATTAAATTACAAACTTTTGTGCATGTTTTATTTTAGACGGTGACAAGTGCTCTGATCTGATTGACGTTGACAATGTGACAAATACACTGACACCTAAAGGTGTGTTCACACTATACACTAAACAGCTTCAAACCCTCTTTATTCCAATTTTCATGATTTTGTTGCCTTTAGTTCTCGAGATATTTCTAAAAGGCCATTTATCTGCCTCACCCTATATATACACATACATGTATAATCATAAATTCGCTTTTCAAATTTGAAGCAAATACTAACGTAATGATTATTATAAATAAATATACAGGGTGTCCCGAAAAGATTGGTCATAAATTATACCGCACATTCTGGGGTCAAAAATAGTTCGATTGAACCTAACTTACCTTAGTACAAATGTGCTCATAAAAAAAGTTACAGCCCTTTGAAGTTACAAAATGAAAATCGATTTTTTTCAATATATCGAAAACTATCAGAGATTTTTTATTGAAAACGGACATGTATGATTCTTATGTCAGAATCATCTTAAAACAAACTTTTGTGTACATCCCAATTAATTCATTATTGTGGTACCATTAGTTAAACACAACGTTTTTAAAACATTTTTGTCTCTTAGTATTTTTTCGATAAGCCAGTTTTTATCGAGATGCGGCTTATTTTTTAATAAATTTACATAAAAATTTTCTGTGGGTTTTGCTCCTTTAAACTCCCCAAATGTTTGTGTACGTTCCAATTACACTATTATTGTGGTACCATTAGTTAAACACAGTGTTTTTAAAACTTTGTTGTCTCTTGGTCTTTTTTTGATGTCACCTTTTATCGAGATGTGGCTTCTTTTTCAAAATATACATAAAAATGTAAATTATAAATAAATTTTCAGATTATTAACAGGTCTCTATAATCGTACCTAACCATATACAAAATATGTCGTGGATTCGACAAATATTCAAAATATCTCGATAAACACTAGCTTGTCGAAAAAGTACTAAGAGGCAAAAAAGTTTTAAAAACATTGTTTTTTAACTAATGGTAATACAATATTAATTTAATTCGAACGTACACAATAGTTTGGGCGGGTTTAAGGGAACAAAACCCCCATAAAATTTTTATGGGATGCACAAATTTCACTTTAATTTTTTTTTAAGATGTTGCTCCCATAAGAATGCCACATGTCCATTTTCAATAAAAAATCTCCAATAGTTTTCGATATATTTGAAAAAATCGATTTTCATTTTGTAACTTCAAAGAGCTGTAACTTTTTTGTGTGCACTATTGTACATAGGTAAGTGAGGTTCAATCAACCTATTTTTGACCCCAGAATCTGTGGTATAATTTATGATCAATCTTTTCGGGACACCCTGTATATGCAGAAGTTATCTCTGGTGTTGCAATCCTTGATGTTGATTTTTCAGTCAAATTTTTCAAAGCCGATCCTGACGGAATGGTTAGTAAAAATAAACTTTTATCTACTCCTTGAACCATTTGAATAAAACTTGATAACCCTGTAACTGGATATAAAAATACAAAATAGCAAATAATATTTAATATTAATACATTAATTAAAAGAAGTACATTATTCGCCGGAAGTACATTGCCACTCTTTTTTCTACACACATGACGCTATGTCTGGGTCTTAATCCTGTTATCGTGTAATATTGTGCATTCATGAGTATCGACCCGATACATCAGCATATTATTACTATGAATCCATAAAAAAGGCCGAACTTAAAATTGCATCTTCGGAAGAAAAGCTTGTGTGGCAAGCAGAAAACCAAACTCCATGAGGCCTGCACTCCTTACTACCAAAAATTCATTTATATGTATCCAGACACTGTGACGACACTGTTTCTGCTCTTAACCTGAAAAAAAACAGAATTATGAGTAAATCAACATCTATATATTTCAAAATAATAAAAAATTAAAATTAGTATAAACACGATCTAAGGTCGGCCGTAAACGGACAGCTTCAAGCAGTTGAGATCGACTGCTTGAAGCTGCGACCGCGCGGTGAACAATAATCTTATATTTGCTATCATACACAATTACGAGCAATCGCTACCGCTTCAAGCTGTAAACACCACGACGAAATTCCATCGTGATGTCGACAGCTCGCGAACGTTGAAAGCATACACCGACTGCTTGAGCTGTTGACTGCGCTAGGAGCAATCGATAGCTTTTTACAAGTACTATGTACTACTATTTTAAGTTTTTGTGTGTTTTGTGTACCACCGCAAATAATGATATGTACCACCAGTGGTACATGTACCACAGATTGAGAACCGCTGCTTTACATAATATGAGATAGAGTAGATAAAAATTATTTTTGTGAATTTGGTTAACAAAAATTGGTTAAACAATTTTTCGACCTCGGTACCGCGTGACACCCTGTCTATTTGTTATAAGGATTTTTATACGGAGTATAAATTTTTATATTTCTTTGAGTAAGTTTGTGCAAAAAATCGAATCAGAATAATTTACCTAACGGAGGCGACGTTACAGACTATACTAATAAGTAGTTGAAACGGTCAAAACAAAGAAACACACACTCACTAAAAATGCACTTGAGATTCTCGTATAATCAACATTTACTGAATCGATCCAGGAAGAGTCAACTCCAACTAGTAAAAGTTGATTTAAATTTTTAAAATCAACTTTTACTGCTCGTTTCAGTTGGGAGTTGACTCCAACTAGTTAGAGTCAACTCTAACTGAGAATCAACTTGAATTGTAACATATACACAAAATATTATAATTATCTAGTGATACAATAAATATAAAGATATAGTAAATATGTATGACAAAAATTGGCGATGCAGCTATATAGAAAAAACAAATATTAAAATAATACAAAGTAAATAACAAATATAAATCACATAAGATTACAAAAACTTTTTTATACACTGTCTACAAACATTTTCCGAAGCGCACAGCAACAAATCAAGGTCTATTCTATTTCCATTTAGAATGATTCTACTCAGCGGAGAATGCCTACCAAAGTTGCAGCGATGAAATTTAATTGCAAAATTTTGGGATGTTGTAGTAACTCTAGAGGGAACATTAAAGTCAATTAGAGACAGTAGATCATTGCAATTAATTTTTGAATTCAGTAGTTTATGAAGAAACAAAACATCAGCATACATCCGTCTGGAAGATAGCCTAGGAAGATTTAATTTATTTCTAATTTCTGAGTAGGAATGGTCACTTAAAGGTTTGTGTAATTTAAAACTTAAGTACCTAATGAATTTATTTTACACTTTTTCAAGCTTGGCTATATGGACTTCATAAGTGGGTGACCAAACAACTGAGCAATACTCAAGAACAGATCTAACTAGGGAAATGTAAATTTTTTTCTAACATTTTAAATGCCTGGTTATTCACATAATCAAAATGGGCGCAAAAACTTAGTTTGGAATCTAATTGAACACCTAGATCTGTTACAGTTGATACAGCCTTCAGTGGTTCTTCAGCTAATTTGTAATTATAAAAGAGGTTGTTAATTCTTCTACAGAAACTAATAAAGTGACATTTTCCAACATTAATGCTCATTTGGTTCCAATTGCACCATGCCATAATTTTGTTAATAATCATTTTTAAGTTTTTCACAATCTGAGACGGATTCGATAATTCTATAGACTTTTAAATCATCAGCAAATAGCAGAAATTTAGAGTTAATTTGAGATTTAATGTCATTAACAAATATATTAAAAAGGAAAGGCCCTAAGTGGCTTCCTTGTGGAACACCAGATGTTACGGAAATTTCACTAGATTGAAAGTGTTTAACAACATGTTGATTTTAACAAGTTGTATTCTGCTAGTTAGGTAACTACATAACCAGTTATACAGATTGCCCGTAAATCCAATAGCTTTAAGCATGTTACACAACAATTTATGATTCACAGTGTCAAATGCTTTGGAGAAATCTGTATAAATAGCATCCACCTGTAGTCTCCTTTCCAAAGCATCAGATATGTATTGCGTGAAAAGTAAAAGATTTGTAGAAGTTGATCTACCTGAAAGAAAACCATGTTGCTCTTCAAACAGTATATTAGTAATATATCAGTATAATAAAATTACTTATATTTAATAAATATAAGTAATTTTATTGTGTATCACTTAACGACATTCTACACATTCGGCAAAGAATTAAGGAATTGCATGAAATTTGAGTATGTTATAGTTTACTTCAAAAAACTAAGACTTGATTTTTTTAAAATTGTTTTACCGTGCCGTTTAATTACTATTAAGGGTCAAAGTTAAGTTTTAACATGGGCTCTTATGGGAATTCTTAAAAAGTTGATAACTTTTGACCCAAATTTACGATTTTTAATTATTTATGCTTAAATTAAAGGTTTTTTGTAAGGAATAACATATTAAAAAATGAGTATTGTTTACCGCACCATTTATTTTTAATTTATTTATTATAATTAATTCCGTAATTTATTCCGTAATTTCCGTAATTTATAATAATTTATTGTTATAAAGTATTCAATACTAAAACATATGATTTGAGTATTCTGCTATAAATGCATTGTTACCAACTTTCGCTTGCATATAAGTTTCCCCCCTTTCCTCTGAGAGGCATACCCCACAACGAAGGTGTAGAATGTTGTTAACGACAATGACAAAAAGACAGATTAAAACCAGTACTTCTTTTAATGAAGAAGAGAGTTCTGACGTATTTAAATACAAAAAAGTATTTAAATTTGGAAATACTGCCCATCAGCCCTGATACCAAGTTAAAAAAATATGAGGTTCATTTCCTCGATTTAAGTTGATATAGGCAACTCAAATTACACGGCCTGTGAAATTTTCCTGCCCATTCTCCGTCTCTCTCTAGAACCTCTCTCTTGTATGTTGGCCGCATTAATTTTCTTCATGTCTATTCCATCCGTATTGACAGTTCGTTGCAATAAACCCAAATTCAAACATAAACATAGAATTGGATGTTGGTGCTGAAAATATAGGTCTGGATCCCGCGTATGAAAAAAAAAGTTGATTAATAGCAAGCTGAAAATTTGATAGTAGCTTAATGGTGTCTAGTCGGATAAACTTTGATATATGGGAACACTGGAACAGGGGCAGTTTTAATTGTGGAACATGTTAAAAATTTGGAACGGCCAGACCATGAAAACGGCACATTTATTTTGTCCGACAGAACAGACTTAAACTCTCAGAACAGAGATTAAACTCTCATGCAAAAATCAGGCTGCTATTTATCACCTGTCATAATTCCTGTCATTTGACATATTCTACATGTTCCACTCATTAAAACGCCCATTTGGTGATAAATAGCAGTCTGATTTTTGCATGAGAGTTTAATCTCTGTTCGGAGAGTTTAAGTCTGTTCTGTAGGACAAAATACATGTACCGTTTTCGTGGTCTGACCGTTCCAAATTTTTAACCTGTTCCACAATTAAAACTTCCCCTGTTCCAGTGTTCCCATATATCAAAGTTTGTCCGACTAGACACCCTTAAACTATTAACAAATTTTCAGCTTGCTATTAATCAACTTTTTTTTCATACACGGGATCCAGACCTAATAATAATGACGCGATTATTCAAACAAATAATGAAGAAAATTGGTCAGATGTTCGTAAAAGAGGCAAAAATCGAATGACAAAAGTCAGTACAGCTCAAACAGATAGGTCAAATGGACTCCTGGCAGGGGTGGCAACTCCTAAAGCTGCTTGGTTTTATATTGGAAAATCTGAAATAAAGATGCAACATCAGAAATGTGGCAGAAATGTCTGGAAGACGATAATAAATGTTTTACATTCACTGTAGAAAAATTGAATAATGTTGGGAAATATTGATCATTCAAAATTGGTGTACCCTGCCAATTGTACGCCAAGATGAGTAATGAAAATTACTGGCCACCCGGGGTAACTTTCCGTAGATTTAACTTTGCTAAAACGCCTGAACAGAGATCAGAACATGTTTTGATGAATCAAACGAAGAAGTAGGAGAGGACTTCATTACCTCTGAAATCACGAAAAATAATAAAACTGTAAATCAAAAAACTTTTATCAAAACGTTCGAGGACTACGATCAAAAACGCAAATTTTACATGAAAATGTTTTGTCAAATAATTTTAATATTTGTCTCACAGCACCTTGGCTTAACAACTCTATATATGACCAAGAGCTACTGGATGATAGATACGTTTTATTTTGAAATGATAAAAAATACCAACTAGCAGGGGCCCAAAGAAGTGGAGGCATTCTCATTGCTGCAAAGAAGAAATACAGACCAGTCTTGTTGAGTTGTAGTAATAACTTTTAATGGGTTTTTGTAAAGTTTACTGTTAAAAGTGTTATGTTTACAATGGGCTGTGTATATAGGGTGAGGCAGATAAAGGGCCTATTAAAAATATCTCGAAAACTAAAGCTAAGAGAAGCATGAAAATTGGAATACAGGGGTTTTGAGGTATGAACTATTTAATGAAAAAAATTTAATCTGTACAATTTATAAGACTATACAAATCAAAGAAAATACCATTTTATAAATGCAATAAACAAAACTGATTTGTTTTTATAACAAATTGCAAATAAAATGTGACAACTGTCAGATTTAACCAAAATGTCATGCTAGAATAAATGTCATAAATGTGTATTTATCAGGGACTAACCTTTTTTTCTATCATTTGTGACACACTGAAAAATGCTCATGAAAAGAACCATATCCTTTTTGGTATTCAAAAGAATTGATTAAAATAATTAAATTAAAAAATTTATTTTTTAAGAACAAAAAAAGATGACACATGACAAAAAGTTATTTACAAAAGTTTTATGAGGTTAGGAAAGATGTTAAAAAACTTATTAAAAAACTTTATAGGGAATATATTCAAAATATTGAAGGTAATATAAATAATAGTCCTAAAGAGTTTTGGCAGTACCTAAAAGGGAAAAGATCAAATTCAACACTTGCATATAAATAAAAACATGAAGATGAATGTTACGAATCTGAAAGTGATATAACAAATGCTTTTGTACGTTATTTTGAATCTATACATTCTAACACTAATCCAATAATAACAGACTCCTACAAGGAATATGGACTTTGAACAATTATGTGTTGATTGCATAACTCTAGAAGAAATCAATATTGCAATTGAGTATTTAAAGAGTAGTGCAGCTATAGGTGTGGATGGGATTCCTTCTTACCTGTTTAAGGCATATTCAGAAGTCCTGTTACATCCCCTACAAATGATATTTAATAAATGTTTAGAGACAAGCATGTTTCCGGATGCGCTTAAGGCAGGTAGAATAACTCCTATCCACAAATCGGGAAATATGAGTTCAATATCAAATCATCATCATGGAAGGATGAGTATTGGAAGGCAACAGTATTGCCTTCTCTTTAAAAAATCTTGGAAAAAATTATGTAAAGTACACTGTATACTCATGTTTCAAAAACTTAAATTGAAGAACAACATGGTTTCATAAACAAAAAATCAACTCAAACAAATCTGTGCATTCTCAGTCACTAAGTATATTGCTTCATCCATAAATAATTCCCAAGGTGATGTTATCTTTACTGATTTAGCAAAAGCCTTTGATAGAGTAAATCATTCAGTACTATTAAAAAAACTGAGGTCATAATATGAAGGTTCTGACAAACTTATAAAATTCTTTGAATCTTACCTTACCAACCATACTAATGTAGTCAAATTTGGGAACTGCTACTCAGACAGTTTTATAACCAAGTCAGGTGTACAGCAAGGTTCCATCCTTGGGCCTTTACTTTTTGTTATGTTGATAAATGACATCACCGATTATATAAAATTTGCCAAGTTTCTTCTATTTGCAGACGATTTAAAATTATTTCCTACAATAAAAAAAACATGACTGTATTAATTTACAACAAGATACTCAAGGACTATCCACATTCTGTAAAAATAATGATTTGAACTTAAATGAATCAAAATAAAAACTAATGACTTTTTCTAGAAAGCGAGAAATCATAAGAACAGATTATTTTATTAACGAAGTAGAACTTGAAAGGCTAACAAAAATCAGAGATCTAGTGGTGTTATTCACTAGCACATTCTCCTTTAATGAGCATATTCTCAACCTAACTAATGATTGTTATAGATGGTTAGGCTTTATCGTAAGATCCAGTAAAGAATTTTTTCTACAACCACTATTCAAAATGTACTTTTCTGCACAGTTTTATGTTAGCAGACTTGATATTTTCTCACAGTATAAGATATTTTACATTAGTGTGCAGAAAAGTGACATTTTTGTGCCAGAAAGTTCTTTTCTGCACAGTTGATTACGTCATTCTGAGTAACGTCATATTCTGTTTACATCCGTGGTTAAAGTTTAGACAAATATATAACCTATAAGACAAATATTAAATTTAACTATAGAATAGAAATTAAATTATGGATGTTACAACTGTTTTATTTTACAATTTTATTCCTAATAAACATTTTATAATCAATTAACCAATAAGGATTTAGCAACCTCAACAAGATACGTCGAATGAAGTAGGTTTGGTGGAACTCCGTGACTGCATAAATATAACGTCAGATGTAACATTAGTGTGTAATAATTATTTAAAATGGTTTAAATTCAAACAAATTTAGGCAGTGCATTAAATATTTTAACTGATTTCTGTGTAATTTGCTTAGGTATAATGAATTGAAATTGATTAGTATTAATTAAATACAGTTTAAAATTTATAGTTTATTATTATAATAAATCTTCGTTTGGAAATTGTGATTTTTATTTTTAGCAAAAACTGTTGTTGTAGAAAAAGTATAGTGTGTAACACGTGCAGAAAGGTAATTTTTCACTCGTTTGAATTGCGGCAACTCGCTTGCGCTCGTACCGCAACTTTTCAAACTCATGAGAAATTAGTACCTTTCTGCACAACATACTATTCTTGTGACACTACAATTAAGCTTTTTAATGCATATGTGAGGTCAAAACTCGAATATTGTTGTACCATATGGAGTCCCTCCACCATATCACAGTGATATGATAGAGAGGATTCAGAAGAAATTTTGAAGGTCTTTATATCCAAAGAAATTTGGGATTTATCCTCTTAGGTTTCCTATAACTTGCAGAGAATGCTTTTTGACACTGTGTTATTGAGCGAAAGAAGTAGAAATGCCCAAATAATTTTCACATTTAATATAGTTTATCAAATCATAGATTCTCCTACAATTCTTTCATTTATAAATTTTAATGTACCAGACCAAAGACTTAGATGTAGACACACTTTATTTAAAATAACTCCAGAATATGCAAACTCCCCCCTGGCAAACTGCTTAAAGGCAACGAATGATTTTATGGTGAGTGAAGACCTTGTCCTATACAGGGTGAGTCATGAGGAACTGTACATACTCCTACTCATATAGAGGCCCCTATGGGGAATAACAAATAACCATTAAAAGTGTCTGCTTCCATTGTTTAATAATATACAGGGCGAGTTTCGCATTTTGACAGAAATTTGTATTCGTCATAATTTTTGAACGGTCAGATCGATGTGTCTCTTATTTTGGTCAATCGTTACACTATTACCACCTAATCAACTGATTTATTCAAACTAGAAAAAAATCAGATCGGCTTTAAAAAATTATTTCGTTTGGGTCTTAAAAAAATTTCACCCTGTATAGGCTTTTTGAAAACTCTAATATAAATTTTACAAATTAGACAAATAGGCAATTAAAATGGCACATTTATTTTTCCCCACACAATTACTTAATTTTTTATAAAAAAATCAAATTTGATTATGAATTAAAAGTTTGGTAAAGTGAACCAGAGATTTAAAAAAATTAACTTTTATTACAAAAATATTTTTTTTAAACAAATATTTAATTTATGTTACCACCCAATCAACTGATTTATTCAAACTAGAAAAAAATCAGGTCCGGCTTTTAAAAAAAATTAGTTCGTTTGGGTCTTAGAAAAAATTTCTACCCTGTATATGCTTTTTGAAAACTCTAATATGAATTTTACAAATTAGACAAATAGGCAATTAAAATGCCATATTTATTTTTTCCCCACACGATTACTTAATTTTTTATTAAAAAATCAAATTTGTCAAAATCGCAATTTTACCATAAAAATAAAAAAAAATGAAACGTTTTTCTTAAAATTAAAAGTTTCACCATTTTTTTTTTCTATAACACGTCTAAATCCAAAACTCCCCATAACACTTCTTTTTGGACTCGATAGTTTAACACAGACGTGATCAAATAGATGAATTTTAAATTTTTTCACTTAATTTTTGCGATTTAACTTTGCAATTCACGAATCTGCACCTTTTATTTTTAAAAATTCATAACTTTTACGAGAAGAAGACTGAAAGTCTACAACAATTTTGAGAGTCTTCACAATGGTAAGAGATATGTGCTATAAAAATTTCAAAAAAAAAATATTAAAATGGAACAGAGTTGTAGTGAGTTAAAACAGTGATTTAATTTTTAGGTTAAAATTCCGATTTTGACAAATTTGATTTTTTAATAAAAAATTAAGTAATCGTGTGGGGAAAAAATTAAGTAATCGTGTGGGGAAAAAATAAATAGGCCATTTTAATTGCCTATTTGTCTAATTTGTAAAATTCATATTAGAGTTCTCAAAAAGCGTATACAGGGTGAAATTTTTTGTAAGACCCAACGAACTAATTTTTTAAAGCTGGACCTGATTTTTTTCTAGTTTGAATAAATTAGTTGATTGGGTGGTAACATAAATTAAATATTTGTTGAAAAAAAATAATTTTTGTAATAAAAGTTAATTTTTTTAAATCTATGGTTCACTTTGCCAAACTTTTAATTCATAGTCAAATTTGATTTTTTAATAAAAATTTAAGTAATCGTGTGGGGAAAAAATAAATATTCCATTTTAATTGCCTATTTGTCTAATTTGTAAAATTCATATTAGAGTTTTCAAAATTTTTTAAAGTCGGACCTGATTTTTTCTAGTTTGAATAAATCAGTTGATTAGGCGGTAATAGTGTAACGATTGACCAAAATAAGAGACACATCGATATGACCGTTCAAAAATTATGACGAATATAAGTTTCTGTCAAAATGCGAAACTCGCCCTGTATATTATTAAACAATGGGAGCAGACACTTTTTAATGGTCATTTGTTATTCCCCATAGGAGCCTCTATACGAGGTAGGAGTATGTACAGTTCCTCATGACTCACCCTGTATAATATGAAATAGAGTACATACTATGTTACATAAACTGTGATACCCTTATTTATTGTTTTAAAGTGTATTTATTTTATTGTATTGTATAAATTGTATGCTCTTATTTCTTTGTATTACCCAACCGTGTGTTTATAATTGGAATCATTGCTGTAAATGTGCAGTATAAATAAATAAATAAATAAAATTAGATGATGTAATGAGGAAAGCCATAAATAACAAGAAGAGAGGAATGCAATGAGGATTAACGTAAAACCTTGAAGATCTAGATTTTGTAGATGATATATGCTTACCGTCACAGAACAGGCAACATATCGTCTGTGTCTTTCTAATACCTTGTAACCCCAAAATCACGATTGTTCAGGAGACAAGAAAAACTATTGCTATTCATACTCTCAGCAATGGGATACGAGCTCTTAGAAACCTCTTTAATAATATAAGTAATGATATATGGCTTACAAAGTTTTTTGAACATGCGAGTTTAGTTTTATATTATACAAACGTGCAAAAAACACATTTTTCAATTTTTGTTGGTTACAAGGTATTAGAATGACACAGACAATATGCAGAAAAAGATAGAAGCGTTAGAAACAGGTGCGAGCAAAGTCCGATTAAAAATACATAAAGGAAAGACCAAATCAATGAGCTTGAATGCGACACAAAATATACAACTAAGAGTAAGAGAACGAATTATAGAAGAAATAGACAAGTTTAACTATCTAGGAACTACTATGTCGAAAAATAATGGAAGATGCCAACAAAAGGAATAAATAAGACCATGAGCATATTCGCAAGGCTAAATAAAATATGACATACAAGCACCCTGACAACCCATACAAAAATACAAGTCTTTAAATCAATGATTAAGCCAGTCTTATTTTATGGCGCATGTGATAACTACTCTACTGCAGATTTAAATCATATAATCTTTAATTGTGAACTTAATAAATACCATACGAAAGCACTAATTGCTAGACTTCAGGAGCGGAATGTAAGTTTACCACTGAATATTTCACACCTACTAAGGTTCAACACCAATACTATTAATGATATTATCATACAATTTCTTAAAGATTCTAAAATAAAAATTTAATATATCACCTTTAAATCTTCAAATATCTGTGGCAAAAAGTTTATCTAATGCCATCCCCTCTTTGTGAACACACACATATTACTCTATGGCACAGAAAACATATAGGCAAAAGGAAGTTTGGATGGCCGAGACATACTTTAAGAAAAACGAAATTGCAAAGAATGTTTTACATTGGAGCCCACAAGGAAGAAGAAAACAAGGGAGGCCCAAAGGAAACTTGGATCAGAAGTACCCAAGCAAAAGCCAATGTGACCCTTAGGCGGATGGGTTAGATCATGAAAAACAGGCAGAAATGGAAAAAAATTTCCACTACCCTATGCTCACACGAGGTAATGGGTTACATACATTAGGGTGACCAAATCATAAACTTGAAAAAACGGGACATATCCAAGGAGTAGTGGCGCACCTAGAATTTTTCTCTGGGTGGAGAGGGTTGGTTGGGCGTCGAATTTTTTTGTATTGTTTGTGAAAGACATGTTATATTGTCCTACGATTTTTTGTATATTGTTCATATGCCCTGGGGGGTTTAACCCCCAAAACCCCCCTTGGTGTGCCACTGAAAAGGAGAGTTTGGAGCGATACCCAAACAGGTAAGGGAAATTAAAACATGGTCTTTTAGCTAATTTTAGACCTATAAATCCTTTTCAATTTACTTTTGAATGTGTAATTTACATATGATTAAGACTGAAACAGAAAACTATAAAACTCCGCCAGAATGGCATGGATCAACAACCCGTCAGAACAAAACAGGGAAGAATACAAAATATCAAGAAACAAAGCCAACTCAACAAATAAAAAGAAGAAAAGGAAGAAAAATGACTGGTTTCGCTGGAGGATATTGAAAAAGACAGAGAAAACTATCAAAAGTCAAAGCAGCAAAAAATACGCCCAGCATTAAAACAAGAGGACTAAAAAAGCAAAAAAAGAAAAACCTTGTTTGAGGACAGACAGATCAGCAAAATATGGGAAGAATATTACGAAAAAATGGTATTCACTGTGAAGGAAACACACTGCAATGAAGAAGTACGGCCGTACAAGATAACAACGAATAAAAAGTTTTCACAGAAGATGAAATAATTGTGGAATAAAATATGGAGAAAGAGAATTACGTAAAGGAATAAATCAGCTAATACACCAAATATAAACAAAACAGACTACCAGCCGATTGGAACGCAGGTATTATAGTAGGTACCTATATATAAAAGAAGGAGATCTAGAGGAGTGCGAGAATTACAGAGTAATAACTTTATTAAACAACACATATTATAACATTCTAGAAAATATACTAAACATAAGACTTAAATCATGCACTGAACGAATATTAGGAAAATACCAGAATAGGTTCAAACCAGGGGAGGTCTACGATTAATTCCATACATACAGTGGAGCAAATAATTAAAAAATCGAGAGAATACAACAGAGAAATGCACCTAATATTCATGGATTTCAAAAGCGCTTTTGATACAACCAATAGGACAAAAATGATGGAGCAGCTAGAGAATGTTGGAATCCTAGAAAAATTAAGACATATGCTAACAGTGAGCCTAAAGAACACCAGAGCAAGGATCAGTTTCAATGGAACAACTTCTAAGGAGATTAATGTACACAAAGGCATGAAACTAGTGATGTCAGAAGAGAATATTCTCGAGAACGAGAATATTCTCGGCCAGAAAATTCTCTCAAGAATATTCTCCGCAAAAATTTTCTATATTTTCAAAAACCGAAACAAAAATAAAAACTAGATACAGGTCAAATTATTATGATTTAAAAAATATCTAGGTATATTGTTTTTGCCAATCCCATGAACCACTAGCAAGGGTTTTTACAGTTTTACAGTGTCAATATTTATTGTTTTGGTGCAATATTAACATGCAAATATTTAGAACGGTGTTCTTTTAAGAAGAGAAGAACAAGTTGACGAAACTAAGTTTGTAGATAATTTAGCAACTTTAAAATATGGTGATGAGTCAGCTGAAATAATGGCAGATTTTGCACTTTATCTGTCGAACCATATCGTGAAAAGGTACATGTTTCGGAAAAAATTAACTAAAATAGTAGTTGATATACCTATTAAGCATGCCTTCATGCAGTGCAGCGACTGAAAGAAGTTTCAGTACTTATGGTTTTTTTATCCACTGCTCTAAAAGAAACCGGCTCACTGCTGAACGGGCTCGTAAGGTAACTTTTGCTCACAATTTGAAATTGTTAAGACGTAGACCAATCCATTTCTGAGCCGACCACTCGTGAAAAACAAAATCCCACAATTCATCAGTACATTGAAATACAGATTGTAGAATACTAGGAGGAGCTAATGATAGAAATAGATTCTGAATATTTTATCATACCACATCGATTATTTACTGTTAAGAAAATTTCATTTATTTATCAAAAAAATTTTGTGTTTTCTGTTGTTTTCGTATTTTTTTATATACAAAGAACACTGTTGTTTCGTCTCATAATTTTGTATATAATATCATGATTTTTAAAACCCTATTTTTCATTTCAACAATATTCTTAAGTGCATCATGGGGTGCATTCTCAGAAAATTCTCCATATCGAGAATATTCTCCGATTTTTCATTCTCGAGAATTTTCCAACACTACGTGAAACAAGGTGACTCTATCTTTCCGACAGTATTTAATCTGACATTGACAATATCAGATATGGGTCATTTCATATGAAATCAACCAATAAAATGGTGACTTTGGATTTTCATCTTCCCGATTTTGATAATTTTTGGTACACTTATTCTACTTATAAAGTAGATGAAAAATCTGAATTTTCAAATTTTTTGGTCCAGTAGTTTTTTTGTAATTAATTTTTGAAAATTACAAAATTACCAAATTTTGCTCTTACATAGGTATAGAAAAATAGGAATATCTGTAAAACTACTTATTGGATATGCATGAGCGATACCTTGTTAAAAAGGTCTTTTAAAGGCCTTTCAAACGATGTGTCACATGACACATTTTCAAAATAAAAAAATTGAAAAAAAATTTGAAAACATTTTTTTTTATTTTTTTCAAAAACACCATTTTTATTTTTTTTTTCAAAAAAATATATATTTTTTGCCAATATTTTAGTGAGATACTGACCAAATTTTAAGATGGAGAAATCATGGGTTTAGGTACAAAAAATAAATAAAGTTTTCAATACACATGATTTTACCTTAAAAAATTAACTTTTTATTAAAGCTAATTTGGTTTCTCTTGGTTTTTGTAAAACTTATTTTGTTTCTATGAACCACTTTTTAAACTAGATACAAAAACTTGCATGTTCACGTTTTAGCTAGGCCACACCTCAATTTCCCTAATTGGTCAGTCTTAGAAATAAATTAGAATGCATGTTTTTGCAGGAAAAATCCTGCATAAAAGAAGCACAGGGGTAAACTCATTTTTAATTTATTTGAGCTCAACAAATAGACGTTGGCGTATCTATTGTGGTGTAAGAGTACGTGTTTAAAACTGTAAAAAAATTGCAAGTGTTGTTTTTTGAAAAATAGTGATTTAGGGGTTACGGCAAAACAATGTCTGAAAACCAGGCAAAAGAATGGTACAAGTATTCAACTAAGTGTTGTGATCCATTTAAAACTGGAAAACATTCAGGAAAACTTAGAAATGTTACTGAAGCCATG
This sequence comes from Diabrotica virgifera virgifera, assembly GCF_917563875.1. Taxonomy (NCBI): domain Eukaryota; kingdom Metazoa; phylum Arthropoda; class Insecta; order Coleoptera; family Chrysomelidae; genus Diabrotica; species Diabrotica virgifera. Next base: position 144,568,299 of record NC_065451.1, on the reverse strand, counting down.
TGCAATCGCGTCGACATAAAAAAAGGAATGAAGATTTGTGATGGGTGTAGGCTAAAGTACATGAAGACTTTGAAAAATGCTGAATCTCCTGAAGCCGGGTAAGTTTTAATTTATTATTTTTTTTACAAAAGTAAACATCTACATTGGATTTTTTATTATATAGACATGAACTTTATTTATTTATATTAAAAAAATATTTTTTATTTATTTTATAATTTTTTTGTAACTTTAACACTTATTCAGTTCTTTTTTTTTTCAGGCCTTCAACAGAAAATCCATCCCCCAATTTTAAAGCCGAACCTAAGGTTGGACCAGACCTGTCTTTAGAGCTACTTAACCAATCACTTGAGCTTTTAGGAGAATCACCAATTAAAAAGAAAAGATTGACAATGCAGAAAGCGGAAAAGGTTAAAACTGTTATTGAGAAAAAATTAAGAGAGGAAAGACGAGCTGAAACTGAAGAGCCACCTGTTGAAGCTGTAGAAGAACATGAATGCGAGATGGTACAGCAATTAAAGAAGAAATTTAGGGAACTTACAAAAAGGAGCGAGAAAATGCATTTGCTATCCTGCCTGCCTATTAGTTGGAGTAGATCAAAAATAGTGAAAGAATTCGGAGTCAGTCAGTATATGGCAAGGGCTGTTAAGCAGATGGTAAAAGAAAAAGGGATTCTGTCCACCCCAAATCCAAAGCCAGGAAAAACGGTTTCCCCTGAAATAGTCAAGTTAGTTACAGAATTTTATTTAAGAGATGACATAAGTCGTATGATGCCAGGAAAAAAAGACTGTGTTGTGGTCAAGCAAGAAAACCAGAAAGAACACGTTCAAAAACGCTTACTTTTAGCCAACTTAAAAGAAATTTATGCCCTATTTAAACAAGAGAATTCTGAAGTTAAAGTTGGATTTACAAAATTTTATGAGTTAAAACCAAAAAATTGCATATTAGCAGGACAAAGTGGAACACACTCAGTATGTGTTTGCACTATTCATCAAAACATTAAATTAATGATTAATGGTTCAAAACTGAATAAAATAATTGTTAATGAAAATAACAAACCTAGCTATCCGGATTACTATGCTTGCTTAACCAAAATAATGTGTAATCCCCCAAATATTGATTGTTATTTGGACCGATGCTCAACATGTCCTGGCATAGAAAATTTGAAAAATCATCTTATGGAAAAGTTCAATGAATCCTTCATTGATAATGTTTCCTACAAAAAGTGGATTTCTGTTGACCGGTGCAATATGGAAACAGTGATTAAATCTACAGATGATTTTGTTGAAGACTTTGGTGAAAACCTTTTAAAATTAAAAACACACTCATTTATTTCAAACATTCAAAAGGAATTTTATAATGAGACCAAAAATAATTTAAAAAATGGAGAAGCGCTCATTACGTCAGATTTTGCAGAGAATTACTCATTTGTTTTACAAGATGAGGTACAATCGTACCATTGGAATAATTCGCAAGCCACCCTGCACCCATTTGTGATTTACTACAGAAATGAGCAAGGAGAAATAAAGCATATGAATTATGTTTTCATATCTGATTGTTTAATACATAATACAATAGCTTTTCATTTATTTCTAACTGTGTTGATACCGGAATTGAAAAATGAAATTATGAATCTATCAAAAATATTCTACTTTTCTGACGGATGTGCCGCTCAATATAAGAACAAAAAATTTTTTTTAAATCTGTCCTACCACGAAAAAGATTTTGGTCTTACAGCTGAGTGGCATTTTTTTGCCACATCACATGGTAAAAGTGCCTGTGATGGTCTAGGAGGCACAGTCAAAAGATTGGCCACTAAGGCCAGTTTGCAAAGGCCTTACGAGAATCAGATACTAACACCAGAGCAATTATTTCAATTTGCCACCGAAAATATTCACGGAATCACTTTTAAGTACTGTTCAACTGAAGAATATAATGAACATACTCAAAAATTAGAACCAAGATTTGCTAAAGCCCAAACAATACAAGGGACACAAAAAGTGCATGCGGTTATTCCTTAATTAAATCAAATGGAACTTAAACTAATTGAATCTGGATTTGTAACGGTAGAGTATAACAATGCTTGGTGGGTGGCTTGTATTATAGGCAGAAATGATGAGACAAATGAAATTAAAGTTAGTTTCTTGCATCCAAACGGGCCAGCCCCCTCCTTTTATTACCCCAAACCTAAATCAGATATTCTAATTATTGAAAGAAAAATGATTTTAAGAAAAGTTCAACCCATTACCGCTACAGGTCGGACTTACACACTGACAAAGGAGGAAATGTCAGATTCCACCCACATTTTGGAAAGAAAAATAACTTTAAAAAATATTTAATTTATTTGAAATTTAGAGAAGCGTTTGTGTTACTTATAAAAAATTATTGTTTTCTATATTATAGCATGTATCTTTGACTTTTATGTGTTTTACTTAAAAAAGCTACCATTTTTTACATGTTTGAATATTGTTTTATTTTTTTTTTCATATGGAACCCATCATTTCTCCATCTTGAAAATTGGTGTGTGTCTTAGTAAAACATTGAAAAAAAATATATATTTTTTTCAAAAAAATAAAAAATGGTGTTTTTGAAAAAAAATAAAAAATACTTTTTTCAATTTTTTTGAAAAAAAAATGTAATTTTAAAATGTGCCATGTTATACATTATTTAAAAGGTTTTTAAAAGACCTTTTAAACAAGGTATCGCTCATGAATTTCTGATAAGTAGTTTTAGAGATATTCCTATTTTTCTATACTTATGTAAAGGCAAAACTTGTCAATTTTATCATTTTCAAAAATTAATAACAAAAAAACTACTGGACCAAAAATTTTGAAAATTTAGATTTTTCATCTACTTTATGGATAAAATAAGTGTACCAAAAATTATCAAAATCGGAGAGGGTGTCTGCCAAACCCCTGGTTGATTTGATATGAAATGACCCATATTGACATAATCTGTAATCATGAAGATGACAAACTTGCAAACAAAAACATTATTACAGATCAACTTCATATAGTAACATATGCAGATGATTCAGTCATCACAGCGAAGACGAAGATAACACTTGCAGTTGGAAAATTACATAAGGAAGCGAAGAAAATAATAGGACTAGAGATATACCAGCTCACAGCAAAATACATGGCGATAGGAAAAGTTGACCCAACTCAGAAATATCTAATAACACAGAACCATAAATTTGAAACTGTATCCACCTTTAGCTACTTAGGAGTAAAAATAGGGAAAACTGGAAAAGAGAGAACAGAGGAAAGAATTCTGAAGGACAGAGAAACATCTACACAGTAAAAATCTGCTGAGAAGCAAGACTCTAAGTATAATATGAACCTATATTTAATAAGACTTGGTGTTACATATGGGATGGAAACAAGGATGATTACTAAGAAAGAGGAAGATAGCCTTCTGAAATTTGAAAGAAAAATAATGAGAACAATACTGGGCCACAATGAAACAAAAGAGGGAGAAATAAGAATGAAAATAAATGTAGAAATTGAAGAAAAATTAAAGAGAGAAAAATAGTCAGATAAAAAAGCCTCAACCCAACGCAAATACGGGACATTTAGGCGTCCCGAGATACTTTTTCGGGATTCCGGGACAAATCGTTAAAAAACGGGACAATCCCGTTTTTATGGGACGTTTGGTCACCCTAGGTTACATACATAGGTACAATGTAATTTTTTCTAAATATTGAGCCACTGTCATAAGCTAGTTTTACTGAGTAGCGAGTGTAGTTCAAACAAAATATGGAGAAAAATTAATAACATCAATAATTACATATCGAGAAGTTATGAACTAGATAAACATTTTATGGTACTTACATTTATTGTTATCACAATTAATATTGTTGACACACTTGCATGTAGATGACTATAAATTTAATAATTTGATTATAGATTCAATTTTTCTGCAGAATGCCTGCAAATCTCATTTCTTTTTACACAAATTACCACTAAACACCTCCGTGTCCTCCGTTATCAAAAAATTCAAAAGAAGCCAAACCAAAACAAAAGCTAGAGTCTAGAGTCTAGAGGCTGAGGCTAGAACGCCGGCGCCGGAAAGTTGGCGTGGGTAGGAGGGAGACGCTACAATGACAAATGACAATGTCAAGGTAATTCCATTTCCGGTACGTCCAGTGTTGCCGTTACCAAAGCCCTGGGAGAAAATTTCAGTATACGCTGTGAGCTCGTACGTAGAGGGGATATTTACAAATTCGCGAGCGCCAGTAGTGGCAAGTCTGTAAACGTTTACCGGAAATTTGACATAAATGTCAAAGTAATTAATTTAAAATTAAAATTAAAAACATTAATTATAAAAAATATTAGTTGGTCAAAGCTGTGGTATATATTTTTACCTTAAATATACTTACGTTTTAAATGCTGAATTTAAGTTTTTTTAATGTTCCGTAATATGTAATTATAAATTAATCCTGCGCCATCTACACGATAATTGTGAAAGTATCCGAAGTAAGAAATTCATATTTTATCAATAGAACGTCAAAATGATTAGCAAAATCTTTAAAAAATCGATTACAATTTAATTACTTTTTTGCGTTGTAAATATTAAGCGATAACAATTAAATAATAAATTTAAAAATTACCGGTAAAAGTTGAATTAATAACCGCTAGGAGCGACACCAGCGAAGCTCAGAGCGTATACGCTCTGAGCTTCGCTGGTGTCGCTCCTAGCGGTTACTAATTCAACTTTCACCGGTAATTTTTGAATATATTATTTAATTGTTATCGCTTAATATTTACAACGCAAAAAAGTAATTAAATTGTAATCGATTTTTTTAAGATTTTGCTAATCATTTTGACGTTCTATTGATAAAATATGAATTTATTACTTCGGATACTTTCACAATTATCGTGTAGATGGCGCTAAGATTAATTATAATTACATATTACGGAACATTAGAAAAACTTAAATTCAGTATTTAAAACGTAAGTATATTTAAGGTAAAAATATATACCACAGCTTTGACCAACTAATATTTTTTATAATTAATGTTTTTAGTTTTAATTTTAAATTAATCACTTTGACATTTATGTCAAATTTCCGGTAAACGTTTACAAACTTGTCACTACTGGCGCTCGCGAATTTGCAAATATCCCCTCTACGTACGAGCTCACAGCGTATAGCCATAGTAGGACTGCTTCATAACTTTTCGGTAAAAATCGTTTTTCAGTAGTTTATTTTTTGTTTATTTTGCTATCCCATTGCAAAAAACAATGATGTATTTTTTGAATGTAAGTATAATCGGTTCGCTAACCTTACACAGAACTGGACAACAAGATCCCATTTCCTATCTTCCTAATTCAAGACAGGTCTCGAATTCATTCTTTTTACGACCAGTCGATAACTCTGAACTTATCCAAACAATCAATTGTATCAAAAGCAAATCATCCTGTAGTACTGATGGACTATCTATAAAAATTTTCTCTAATCTCACAGAAAATGTGTTGGAAATCCTCCTCTCACTAATTAATGATTCCTTCGAAAAAGGTAAATTTCCAGAGTGCCTAAAGACAGCCATTATTATTCATCTTCATAAGGGTGGCGAAAAATCTGATGCCTGCAACTATAGACCTATTGCCTTACTACCGGTACTCTCCAAAATTATTGAGAGACTCATTAAAACTCGACTTATGTCCTTTATCGTTGATAACAACATTTTATCACAAAATCAGTTCGGCTTTTTAACAAATAAATGTACCACTGATGCCATGTTTTCTGTACTACATGAGGTTTACCAAGCACTAAACAATAATAATTATACTGCCACTGTTTTCTGCGACTATGCCAAAGATTTGATTGTGTAAATCACGACATCTTGATTACAAAACTAAATTTCTATGGAATTCGAGGTATTTCTTTGAATTGGTTCCAATCCTACTTGAATAATCGGAAACAACTAGTTAGAGCAAATGATACTGACTCTAGTCTCAAAAACATCGTATGTGGAGTACCACAAGGTTCAGTATTGGGTCCTATACTGTTCCTTATCTTTATAAATGACATCACTAATTTAAAAATCAATGGGGAAATTTTTCTTTTTGCTGATGATACCAGTATCACTTGGAGCAACTCAACTATTGCATCTCTTCATGAAACTATAACTTCGGATCTACTGACGATAAAGACCTGGTCTGACTCTAATTTACTCTCTTTTAACGTAAATAAAACAGTAGCATTATCCTATAAAGGAGCTCTTCAACCTTTTCCACTTCATAACAGCCAGATCAGTACCGTTGATTCTGTAAAATTTCTTGGTATTTTTTTAGACAGCAACCTCAAATGGTCACTTCATATCGATTCGTTAAGTAAGAGACTCGCCTCAGCTTGCTATGCAGTACGATCTGTCTCAAGGGAACTCAATTTCGCATCTTCTAAAATAACATATTTTTCGTTGTTCGAGTCTCATCTTCGATATGGTCTTCCTTTTTGGGGTTCTATTACAGCTGCTCAATTTGATGTCATTTTTAGATTGCAAAAAAGTGCAATAAGATATTTGTTTGGCCTCAGAAGATCTACACATTGCAGAAGTTACTTCAGAGATCACGAAATTTTAACACTTCCATCTTTATATATTCTAGAAACGGTTTGTTTAATTCGTAAACACCTTCATGTCTTTCCATCAAGGCCCAATCATCTTTACTCCACCAGAAATTCAATCTTTGATATTTATTTACCGATTCCATCCACTGAGTTAGTATATTCCGCAAAGAAACTGTACAATCATCTTCCGTTACAACTTAAATCTGCAACATCTTTCCCTAAGTTCCGAAAAATGACAAAAGCCTATATCTATCCAAAAGACCATATTATTCAATAGAAGAATTTCTTAATGAATAACTAAGAAAATTGTACCTATTTTATTTTATTTGTTGTATGTTCAATTTGCAATTTATATATATTTTGCAATAAATTGTTTTTGTCTTGGCTTTTATATCTTATACTGTACATTATTGACGATTTATCTAATTTTAGTAAATTGTAGTTGTTATTTGTTATTTATATTATGTTTTTCTTTTGACTATATGTAAGCTTTGTCCATAAAATTGTAAAAATTTTCAGTGACAATAAAGCATATTTAAAAAAATACTGTCTAATAAATTTATTCATTATTTTTTGCCAAGTTATAATTAAGTTAGATTTTAGTTTGACGTAGCGTAGACGTAGACGCAACGGAGACGCACTGGAAAAGATCAACACCGAATTTTGTGTACTCGTGTTTATAAATGAACGCAAGCGCCTGACGGAACGTAAGAGAAACGTAACGGAACGGAAGAACTCACAAACTTTCATCTTTTAGCGCTTGTTCACAATGGACGTAACCATAAGATACGTCCATTGTGAACAAGCGCTTACGGTGCGTTTCTTACGTCTGGCAAATCAAAATGAAAAATTTTGTTCTGTCACCCAAAGTGGACACGCCCTCATCAATTTTGTAAAGAAGTTGTTTATTAACATATTCGAATTTTGTTAATTATTCGTTATTCTGCTCATGCGCATTAACAGAAAAATAACGTATTACTTTATTAGCGGATAAGGTATCCCCTTATTTAGGTAGAAATAAGGTTCACGTTATAGGGGATTGGTACGTATTTTTGGCTGCAATGTTATTCAAATGGGGATTCATTTTTTCGAATCCTGAGAAAACTAATTGTAAAGGAATGGATACTTACTACCGTCTTCCTTACTATGGGGATGGAGCTAGTTTAAAGTAACGGGAGTCTTATTTAAATCTTTATTATAAGTTTCTAATACGTACAAATTTTTCCTTCGATTCGTGGTTCTCTTAGTTGGAAAATATGTATTGGCTCCGTGCGTCTCCCCTCTACTTACAGTCACGTGACACGCTGTCAGATTTTGTCAGGACGTTTTAACATTGAGTCTTATGGGATTATTTTGTTAAACTTGAATATTTTATTTTGTAGTGATAATAACCGAATACAATTGTTAGAATTCATTAGTTATTAATTTATAATGAAATTTATAGTGCAACAAAATATTTTCTTTTTCGTTAATAAATATTTATTGACATAAACTGCGATAGTGAGGTTATGTATACAAAATCAAACTGATAATCAATATTGGAAAGTGAAGAATTTATATCACATTAAGTGCGTTTTTATTTTCTGTTTATATTAATATATAATATCACTAGCGTGACACGGCATTTTTTTTAAATGTCTCATTGGAACATACATAAAGCGTCCTGATAAAATTTCAAAATACCGCCACCATGAGCAGGTCGGTCGATTTTGCTTTGACACTTTGTTAACGCTCGGAGCGTATTGAATTAGTACACCAACATTTATATTTCTTTTAGTCTTGAACAAACGCTAAATTATATTTTTATCGAGAAAGTAATTTTTTGAGGTTTTTTGTGAAATTAAATTTTAGAATTGTCAGATTGTTTTTTAAATAAAATAACATAGTATTGTCCTTTTCATGATCATTTTTCAGTGCGTAACAAATGATAGGAAAAAGGGTAAGTCCGTGATAATACACATTTATGACATTTATTCTAACATGACATTTTAGTTAAATCTGACCGTTGTCACATTTTATTTTCAATTTGGAATAAAAACAAATCAAATGTGTTTCTTGCATTTATAAAATGGTATTTTCTTTGATTTGTATAGTCTTATAAATTATACAGATTATATTTGTAATATTATTATCTAATTAAAAAAAATATTTTTTTATTATGGCGCCATCTATCGACAACTAGAATAACTAGAATAAATGTTATAAAAATGTCACCGACGAAATGTAATCACCGACGTGCCTTTTTTTCTCTCACATACAATTTAATGCGTTAGAAAGAAATCGAAAAACTGTGACGCACTGAAAGATGATCATGAGAAATACTGTAACGTCAAATACTATTGACTGTAAAGGCCGCGTCTCACCATCAAATAATTTGATCAAACTGGTTTGAGCAAACTGAAAGTGACAGTTAGTGACGTCACATCCTGAGTGTTCATTGTGGATAATAATGAAAAATTTTAATTTTAAATAAAGTACAAACAAGTTACACAACTCAATACAAAAAATTTGATCAAACTAGACTGATAGTGAGAGCACAGATTTTTAGAATTTCAAAGAAACTGCAATTGTGACGTCAGTTTGACGTACTTCCGGAGTTTGCTCAAACTGTTTGATAAAATTATTTGATCAAACTGGTTTGAGCAAACTGAAAGTGACAGTTAGTGACGTCACATCCTGAGTGTTCATTGTGGATAATAATGAAAAATTTTAATTTTAAATAAAGTACAAACCAGTTAGACAACTCAATACAAAAAATTTGATCAAACTAGACTGATAGTGAGAGCACAGATTTTTATAATTTCAAAAAAACTGCAATTGTGACGTCACTTTGACGTACTTCCGGAGTTTGCTCAAACTGTTTGATCAAATTATTTGATGGTGAGACGCGGCCTTAATACATCCAACTCCTACAGAAATCTGGAAGCAGGTTGCCACTAGAGCGCTAGCGCCACTTTCGGCTTGAAGTGAAGCTACTACGTTTTGAAAATGTAAAATTTGACGTAAACATTCAAATTTAATTTTATAAATTTTTGAATAACGAGCTAATTTTGTAAATTAAATTAAAATAAAAATAGTTCAAACACTTATACAAAAACAATAATAAAGCAATTTTATAAATGTAAGGTTAGATTGCTCTGGTTATCACCGCACACCATTAGATGGCGCTAAATTGTTTGCTTCCTCAAATGTAATGGGAAATGTCAAGAGTTGTATGTATTACAGTCAATAGTATTTGATAGCGTGCAAAGATGCTAGTTTTAATAACGTAGCGATAATTAAAAACGAGTAACGAATAATGTAACAGAAAAAGGAAATATGTGTTGGAAGTATTCCAACATTTTCTCCGCCGCGAAAAGGATTAAAACAAAATCAAGAGATGAGTAAAAACAATAAACAAAAGGGAACTACTATTATTCTAACAAAATCAAGAAATGAGTAAAAACAATAAAAAAAGTGAACTATTATTCTAAAAAAAGTCATTAAATCAGTTAAATAATAGGGGGCAAAAGGCAAATCTTTGTAATCGAACGAATTTAAGTGCCATTTGAAGTTTGAAGTTTTACATGTCTTCCTTTATTGTCACGACCTGAGATAACTTCTAATATTCGAGCACGTAACCATTTCAATGAAGGTATGTTGTCCTCCTTGATTAAAATTAAATCGTCTATCTTTAAATTTTCATGAGACGACATCCATTTAGGCCTATTTTGCAATCTGTTAAGGTACTCAGCCGAGCAGCGTTTCCAAAAATGTTGTTGTATATGGGAAATGTGTTGCCAGAAGGATAGTTTACTTTCTGGTACCTTGGAAATATCAACCTCGGGGTAAGCTGTCAGACTACTTCCAATCAGGAAATGTCCAGGAGTTAAACAATGAAGATCAGTAGGATCCCTAGATAAGGGACATAAGGGCCTTGAATTTAAAATAGCTTCTATCTGTGATAATACAATAGTTAGCCAGGCCCAGATGATCCTATAAACGAGTTTCCGTCTGCCGCGCACATGAGTCACTCACAGAGTAATCGCTGGCGGGATATATAGAAACCAATATAAATAACGGCCAGCTTTTATTTTATATATATAGTCTTTTAAGTCCCTTTTACTTTTCAGTGTCGGGACTAATGTCTATTCACGTGTGCACAAACTTTGACCATTGTTTTCTATCCTGCGCCAGTCTGCTTGCTTCTGCTACGGTTTTCCCTTTCTTTTGGATAATCTTCGCAATGGTTCTATCCCAGTTTTCTGATGGTCTTCCTCTGTTTCTTTTTTTCTGAATTCTTGCTTCCCATACTTTCCTTACTGGTATGTTTCTTCTCATTCTTTTCATGTGGCCCCACCAACTCAGCTGTTTTTCTTCGATGTATTATTACTGAGTTTGTGTTGCATACGCTATCGGCGTACTTCACTCTTGTTTTGTAAGTATTATGTGTTGCCTACTCTATCGGCGTAATATATGTAACTATGTAATAATGTGTTCTGTGGTTACCGTTCAGTTTGTTTGCTCTATGCACATCAGGCGTAAGACATTTGACACACCTCAAAAGTGCGGATGTCAAAATATCTATTCCGTGTGCAAGTTTCAAGGTTATTTCTATTTTTATTATAAACGATTTTGACTTACTAAATCTTGTTTTTGGCTTCGTATTTCACTCACATTCACTGCTAAGTGTTCCAATTTTCCAATGGTCACAATTTCGCAATTTTCTACTTGTAAGTTTCCGTTATTTCGAAGTTTTCTTACAGAGCGGATTTATCACGTGTTTACTATCACCAGTGGCGTAACTCCGCTTTTATTTTATTCAAATTACAAAAGGAAAAAATCAGAACTTTACACAGAAGCTACTATAATTATGTAAAAAGTAAATATAACTTTTTGTCCAAGAAATTTCAAAATAATTATTGCTCACAAATTAAAATTAAAAAACATATTAGAAGACTAACTTTTGTATAAATAACTTAAAAACTAAACAAGTAATCACAAAATATGTTCGAGCATTGTTTTATATTTAGTTAGGTTTGAATAGAGCGTAATACTAAAAAATAAATATGTGCTGTTTTCGACTTAACGTTTGTATAAATTGAATTCTTATTCCTATTTATTACTAAACTTGGCAAGTAGTATGCTAATAAAAACGGATGAAATCCAGTATATGCAGTATTTTAAATAAAATATGCATGTTGTTTTCACCCAATATTGAAAAAATGTGAAAACGGTAAATTATACACGCCCGTCTGTCCGTTCTTCCGTCTGTCGAAGCAACTCCTCCGTCAGTATACCAGATATAATGACAAGTGAAGTGTCGAATGAAAGCTTATATTCCCCGGTGGTACTAAAGGTGAAAAATTTGACCTAGGACTTCCGGTCTTAGAGTTACAACCGGAAGTACTGTTTTAAAGTCACCGAATAGTACAAGCGATATATTATTCGATGCGCCTTAGCAAGAGGAGAACTAATATATACTTCCGGTTTCGTGATTGTCCGTCCCTCTGTCCGTCCATCCGCGAATATAACTCCTACGTTACTAATACAGATATAAATACAGATATATTACACATAGTTACAAATGAGGTGTCGAATGAAACCTTATAACCCAAGGATGAGAAGATCAGAAATTTGACATCGGACTTTTTGTTTTAGAGTTGCAACGGGAAGTGCCATTTTAAAGTCACCGAAATAGTGTAGGCGATATATTATTCGACGTGCCGACACGTCCAAGACGAGAACAAATGTAGAGATACTTTTGGTTTTTAAATAATTTCAGGTTAAAATGTTCTAACCGAAAGTGCCATATACAGGGTGTAACAAAAATACAGGTCATAAATTAAATCACATATTTTGGGAACAAAAATAGTTCAAATGAACCTAACTTACCTTAGTACTAATATGCACATAAAAAAAGTTACGGCCCTTTGAAGTTACTAAATGAAAATCGATTTTTTCAAATATATCGAAAACTATTAGAGATTTTTTAACGAAAATGGACATGTGGCAATCTTATGGCAAGAACATCTTAAAGAAAAATTATAGTGAAATTTGTGCACCCCATAAAAATTTTATGGGGGTTTCGTTCCCTTAAACCCCCCCAAAGTTTTGTTTACGTTCCAATTAAATTATTATTGTGGTACCATTAGTTAAACTCACTATTTTTAAAACTTTTTTGGCTCTTAGTATTATTTCGATCAGGCAGTTTTTATCGAGTTGCGGCTTCTTTTTTAATATGTTTACATAAAAATTTTATGGGGGTTTTGTTCTTTTAAACCCCCCAAATGTTTGTGTACGTTCCAATTAAACTATTACTGCGATACCATTAGTTAAACACAGTGTTTTTAAAACTTTTTTGCCTCTTTGTATTTTTACGATAAGGCACCTTTTATCGAGATGTGGCTTCTTTTTTAATATGGTTCAAAATATACCTAAAAATGTAAATCATATATAAATTTTCATAATTTTACTAAGTCTCCATATCGTACTTAACCATATACAAATATGTGGTGGATTTGACAAATATTCAAAATATCTCGATAAAAACTCGACTTTTCGAAAAAGTACTAAGAGGTAAAAAGTTTTTAAAAAATTGTGTTTAACTAATGGTACTACAATAATGATTAAATTGGAACGTACACAAAAGTTTGGGGGGTTTAAAGGAACAAAATCCCCATAAAACTTTTATGGGGTGTCTAAAATTCACTATAATTTTTTCTTAAGATACTACTGCTATAAAAATGCCACATGTCCATTTTCAATAAAATATCTCAAATAGTTTTCGATATATTGGAAAAAATCGATTTTTATTTTGTAACTTTAAAGGGCTGTAACTTTTTTTATGTGCACATTTGTACTAAGGTAAGTTATGTTCAATCGAACTATTTTTGGTCCCAGAATATGTGATTAAATTTATGACCTGTATTTTTGTTACACCCTGTATTATAGTTGCAGAAATAGTACATGTGACATATCAATAAAATCGTATTGAAGAGTTGAGCTTGAATCTTTAGTTCCGGTCTTGAAGTTATTTCCGTTTAAACAATTATAACCGAAAGTTTAGTAAAAATGACTCAAAATTAGTGAACTCATAATTATATTAATCGACGCAAAATATCAAGAAAATTTCATTTATCGACTTCCGGTTCTACTTTCGATCACTTTGGGTGAAAATCTAGGACTTACGAAGTGCAAATATTTGTTTATCTAGAAAATGCGCATGTACCTAATAATAAAAAATATAAATAACTTAAAAAGTAGTATCCCTTTTTCTACAACAATATTTACAATATCTTCATATTTTATTTCTCACAGTTAGAACTCTATTTTCCCGGCCCTTTTGATTTCCCGGGAATATTAAAATTTAAAAATAAAGACAAGAAATTGTTTTTTGAAGTTATACTTCTTTACGGGCGTAATGACGGTGAAATTTTATATGGGAAAACCTAGCGACCGGGCGCATGCGCATTATAACTTTGTTCTGATTGGATGTTCAAATGACATGACAAAAATTATCCAATATGGCAGCTGTGGCACAGCTGTGGGACTGTGGTTTGGTTATAATGTATGCTTGTTGCGTTTTAAAATTTGTAGGAAGAGAAACAACAAACAAAAAGTTAGTTAATGGTTATACTGCCTTTTTAAATAGTTTTCATATTATATTTTTGGACTTATTTACATAGACGAGATGATTGTTGCATGCCAATGTGAAAGCTCATCAAACTGTGACTAGTATGAGTCCCGCAGATCTCGCTTATTCAAAGCTAAAGAATCTTTCACTGGTAAGTGTTTTATAAATAGTTGATCCAATTTTGTTATGATATTTGAACATAGCCACTTTGCACGACGCAAGTGATTGCGAAATTTATTAGTCGTTATACGGGCTCCGATACCTACCTTGAACCTACCAAAATACATAAGTAGTATGTAATACTTTTATTTACATAATTTGATTACCATCAAAATTTCTATCAATATTCACGTAATATATTGTTTTCTTACTCTATGTTTTGTTGTATTTTTTCAATTCTAAATCATTTCAATTCAAAATCAAAATAATTTGATTTACTTAAGTTAAAAATGTCAAAAGGTTAATCTGTTTAGTTAGACGATCTTCGCACATAATGACAAGCTGTCTCTGTGGCGAAGTTTTAATGCGAGTGAATCCCAATACAACGCAAATACCAGCCGCGTGGTAAGTTGGTTCGAATCCCAATAGAAACTTTTATTTTTTTAATTTTTTTTATACATTTTATGATTGTAAGTATATTTATTATATAATTTTATTTTCAGAAAATACGTATTTAGTTAAAAATTTTTCCGACAATTAATGTTCAGAAATCATTTGTGGCATTTTTAATATGTTTGTGTGTGTTTTATTTTTTTATTATTTTAATTTTTGGCACTGTTTTAATAAAAATGTTTGAGAAGTAGTAAGTATAAATTAATTTAATATTTAAATAAAATATAAATAAAAAGTATATTAATTTCGTTTATAATCATATAATCATATAATAGAAGTATAACTTCTTACGTGCGTACAAAGTACACACACATTCTTTTTTTAAATTATTTATTATTTTTCAATGCAATCCACAGAGAACGGGAGTTCTCACCAGTGGCGCACAACACCCCTACAAGCGACACTATATATACACGAAATTTTCGATTTTCTAAACCTGACTGAATTTTAAAATTGGGCCAAATCCCATCTTAAAGTAGGTGTGGATTTTACGGCCCTTCCCATTTAGAGTCTGTTTTTCGTTCTCGTCCCCAAAACTCCAAAAATTTCAAAAACTTAAGCCCGACCTTTGCGGCTTCTGATAGCACAGATCATTACCTTTCCAACGCATGTTTAATTTTGAAAATCGGTTATAACATTCAAAAGTTATCGAGCTCAGAAGTATGATTCAATTTTTATTTAAAAAAGGGAAAATGTTTGTATGTATGTATGTATGTATGTGTGTGGAAAAGTTACACCGATCTGAATTTTTTTTTCTATGTTTCAAGAGGGTGTGAGGGGCGATTCAGAACCGGTCTAATTTTGACTTCTGACTACCCGTAAGCCAGCTAGAGGACTAGGTATATACAAAATAGCATATTTTTGGGCAAGGAGAGACAGGAAAACCGCAAATACACCAAAAATCAATAGGGTTGAGTTAAGCTTTCAAATGATGCTTAAGCGATCAACCTGAGACATACACACTGCTCACCATAGCCGAAAAACTGAAAAATTAAACTTTGAAAATTTTGGTTTTTCGACAATTACTCAAAATTTCAACCTACGAATTGCGCCAGTAACTGAGCGTTTGTAGGAGGACTTAGGACGCGTCTAACGGTGTATATCTCATATCTGGGAAAATTCGAATTTTTTAGTTATAGGCTTCATAATTATGATCAAATCTATTTCTTATGGGAAAAACCGTTTTTCAAGCTCAATAATTCCTGTAATACGTTCAGTTATCATACTTGATCTTGGAATGCATCAGATACTACTTGTCAATACGTTTTTAACTCATGTTTAGTGATCAACATCAGTTCAGCCGTTCAGAAGTTATAGAGCTCCAAAAGTATAAAATTAGTCCAGGAACTGAAACTTTTCACTTCGCAATTTTTACAGAATGGTTCGTTTTGCTTGAAAATTTGACAATAAGTAGTGGATAGACCAAGGATCAAAATCTATATGATGCCGAAAGACGCTTTTACCATGGGGTGGTTTCCACCCCATCTCGAGAGTGGAAATTTTTTATTATATTTTGACCGCAAATGTTGGTAAAAACATTAATAGTAAGCAAAAAATGTTTTATATTTTTTTGGTAAAATTTATAGTTTTCGATTTATTGGTTATTGAAACTTATTTTATATCGAAAAAATCAATGTTATTAATCAATCATGGTTTATGTACTTGTAGTGGTTACGATGCTAAGTTTGATTGGGCAATCCGAGTTCATTTGCCGGCCATAATTACATAATTATTAGGATGGCTGGGATATGAACTCGGATTGTCTTATCACTGGTGTCGTAAGTACTAGATCATTTGGGAGAGAATGCGACCAAGGCGACCCCAGAAAACGGCAATTCTCGCTAGTGGCGCACAACCCCTCTACATGCAACACTATATATACACGAAATTTTCGATTTTCTAAAACTGACAGAATTAAAAAATTAAAGTTTAGAAAAAGACTTGCCCATCCATAAGTGAACATTTCATTTTGGTCATAGGGTATGGATTTTACGTCTATTCCTATTTAGGGTCTGTTTTTCTTTCTCGTTCTCAAAACTACCAAAAATTTCAAAAATATAAGTTCGACCTTTGCGGCTTCTGATAATACTGATCCATTACCTTTCCAACGCACATCTAATTTTGAAAATTACCAGAGAACGGCAGTTCTCACCAGTGGCGCACAACACCCCTACAAAACTCCCAAAAATTTAAAAAAATTAAGTTCGACCTGTGCGGCTTCAGATAGCACAGATCATTACCTTTCCAACGCATGTTTAATTTTGAAAATCGGTTATACCGTTCAAAAGTTACCGAGCTCAGAATTAGAACTCAATTTTTATTTAAAAAGAGGAAACTGTTTGTGGATATGTATGTATGTATGTATGTGGAAAAGTTACACCGATCTGAATTTTTTTTCTGTTTTTCAAGAGGGTGTGAGGACCGATTCAGAACCGGTGTAATTTTTGACTTCTGACTACCCGTAAGCAAGCTATAGGGCTAGGTATATACAAAATGGTAAATTTTTGGGTGCATATATCTTAGGTTCAAGGAGAGACAGGAAAATCGCAAATACACCACATCAATAGGGTTGAGTTAAGCTTTCAAATGGTGCCTAAGCGATCAAGCTCAGACATACACACGGCTCAGTATAGCCGAAAAATTGAAAAACTAAACTTTGAAAATTTTGGTTTTTCGACAATTACTTAAAATTTCAACCTACGAATTGCGCCAATAACTGAGCGTTTGTAGAAGGACTCTAGGCGAATCTAACGTTGTTTACCTCATATCCGGGAAAATTATAAATTTTAAGTTATACGCTTCATAAGTATGATCAAATCTATTTCCTATGAGGAAAAACGGTTTTTCAAGCTCAATAATTTCTGTAACAGCTTTAGTTTTCATTCTTGACCTCAGATCAGAGCACGGAATTTTTCATTACTTATTTTGTGACGAATTCGGGGAATTTCTTTGCTTTGAATGATATTTTGTAGCGACTGGCAACGTCTATATGACTTGTGGAAATTCCTCGTTTGTGACTAACAATCATCACAACTTTTTTCGGCACTTTAGAACGTTGCTATTCTTTTTTTCCCTCATCGACACATCGTTGGGAAGTTCTGATAGCAGCTACAGGCAAAAGAAGGATTCCAGACACGCGGTGGAGTGCAAGAGGCGATGCCGTAAATGTGACGTGGCATCATTACAAAGATATTCTCGCCACTTTGGAAAAACTGTCAGAGGCAGGTGAAAGCTTAAATACTAGGACAGATGCAGGTGCTTTACTAGTTTCGATGCAGTCATTTTCCTTTCTTTGTTTTTTGGATCTGTGGCAACTGGTGCTACATGAAGTGAATGATGCACAAAAATATTTACAAACTAGGGGACTTGACATATAAGATTGTGCGCTCATAAGATATTGACAGAGAAAAGAGAGGAATGGGCAACTGGCGCTGTAGGTTATGCATAAATATGTGTAAAGAACTTGGAATTTCCATAAATCCTCGAAGGCGCATAACAAGAAAGCATATTTTTGATGCCGGAACTAAAGGTGCTAACTTTTCTTACGAAAATGAGTTGAAACGAAAGCTGTTTTCTTCGTTAGATAGAGTTGTAGAAATTCGTGAGCGGTTTCAACAGCTACAGAATTTAACGGATAAGTTTGTTTATCTAACGTCGGCTATATTATTAGATCCAGACAACACTGAATGTAGAAATGTAGAATGTAGACTACGCATCTGACGAAATTGACGAACAGGGTTTCAAGCTATAAAAACTAACGACTGCGGATTTTCGTTACTGCTACAGGCAACGAAATTGATTAATGCAGACTCATTTGAATTATTTAAATTTATTGTTAAATCCAATACAAGCTGGAAGATACTCTACCCAATATTTTAATAATATTCCGAATATTGTTCACAGTTGCTATAAGCAATGCCAGCTATAAGAGGAGTTTTTTAAAATTGAAATTGATTAAAAAATAATTAACATCGACAATGAGTACTCTAAGACTAACCAATTTGGCTATTTTGTCTATTGAGAAAGAGGTGTGTGATGTGATAGACATTGACGGTGCAATAAAAGACTTTGCTCTTAAAAAAAGTAGACGCTTTTTAATTCTAACAAATACTCTTCTTCTTAACGTGCCCTATCAAGTCCCCTTGACGTTGGCGATTAACATGGCGAAACTGTCTCTGTCTCGAGCTATTCTAAATAGGTGTTCTGATTTCTTTATTCCTGTCCACTCCCGGATATTCTTCAACCAAGAGGCCTGTTTTCTACCAATTCCTCTGCGTCCTTCGATTTTACCCATCATAATAAGTTGAAGAATATTATACCGGTCTCCTCTTACTACGTGTCCGAAATAGGCCATCTTTCTATATTTTATGTTATCAAGCAGCTCACGGGTAGCATTTGCTCTCTTAAGGACTGCCACATTTGTCAGCATAGCCGTCCATGGTATTTTCAGATTACGTTTGTGCATCCACATTTCAAAGGCCTCCAAACGGTTAATGGTGGATATTTTTAATGTCCATGCTTCGACACCATACAAGAGGACTGACCAAATGTAGCATTTAATCATGCGCTTTCGAAGTTGAAGTTGCAAGGTATCATTACAGAAGAATGACCTCATTTTTAAAAATGTCGTGCGGGCTATCTCGATTCTACATTTGATCTCTTTATCTGGATCTAGTTGTTCAGTAATATGGCAACCAAGATATTTAAAACTGGGTACTCTTTGAATTATATGACCATCAACATATAACCGTGAATCTTGATGGGCCAAACGGCTAAATACCATGTATTTTGTTTTTGAACAGTTTATATTTAGGCCAAACTCTCTTCCCACTCTGTCCATGGCATTTAAAAGGTGTTGTAATCCATTGATATCATCACTTAAAATAACTGTATCGTCTGCATATCTGATTGTATTTATCACAATTCCATTAACCTTCACACCCCATTCCAAATTATGCAGCGCTTCCTTAAATATTCTATCTGAATACAAATTGAACAACAGTGGGGACAGTATACAACCTTGTCTGACGCCCCTTTGTATTTTGCATATTTCTGTTGATTTTCCATTTATGCAAGCTGTCGCTGTTTGACGCCAGTATAATTTTTCTATGATTCGTACATCTTGACTATCAACTCCTTTATTCTTTAGTATTTTAATTAATTTGTGATGTTGTACTCGATCAAAGGCCTTCTCATAGTCAATAAATACAGCAAAGACGTCTTTCCTTTAATCTCGGTATTTCTTCAATAACACATTTAGTGCAAAGAGTGCGTCCCGGGTTCCCAGTCCAATTCTGAAGCCAAATTGTGTTTCATCCTGGTCTTCTTCACATTTATCTCTGATTCTACTGTGGATGATACGTAGAAATATTTTCAAGGTGTGGCTCATAAGGCTTATCATTCTATAGTCGCTACAGTTTTTCGGACGTTGTTTTTTGGTAGGGTTATGAATTCGGACTTTAACCAATCTTCAGGGATATCACCAGTCGAATAAACATCATTGAACAAATACTCATATTACTTTTCAATAAAGTTAAAAATATAACATTATATAGTATCGTTTCTAGTTCTAATTAAAAATTGATTTTTATTTAATTTTGTCGATCGTCAAGGTGTACATAATCTTAAGTGATAGGTACTGAGCTATATCAATGTATCTAATTGGTTAAAGTTAAAGAATTTTTGTAAATAAACGTGATTGTAAAACTTAGATAACCTTTTTTTTATTTAAAATCCAACCAGTATAATGCAAAATAATGATGACTTTTCTCACCGAAAAGTTCTCTATAATTAATGTATGTAATGTATAGTATACAATAAATTAAAATACCTAAATAAGAGGGCGGCAAAATTGTCTTCCGCCCCGGGTGGCCGACATTCACGCTACGCCACTGCCTCAGATGCATCAGATACTACTTGTCGATACGTTTCAAACTCATGTTTAGTGATCAAAATCGGTTAAGCCGTTTAGAAGTTATTAAGCTACAAAAGTATAATCCAATTAAGGATTATTCCCGAAATGGTTTATGTAGTTGTAGTGGTTACGACGCTAAATTTGATCTGCAACGGGCAATCCGAGTTCATTTACCGGCCATCCCAATATTTTTATTCAATCTATTTCGACTAGAAAAAAAAATCTAGTGTACATTCGATAGACACTAGATTATTTGGGAGATAATGCGACAAAGGTGACCAATTATAAAGCTTAACCTGTAATCGGGAAAAATTGCATTCAACTTCATACATTTAATCTGTATATAACTTGAAAACTCCTGATACAAGAATAAAAACCGCTAAACGCCGTAAAAATGAGTGGCGCATACAATATTCCAGCTACAAAAGATCTGATATGAAAATTACGTGGCGCGAAAATGTATTTTCATTTTGATGCAAAACAAAATTCTAGTTTTATTTTAAAAGATTTTTCCATAATATTTGCTAAATTTGAAGTAAACGCGCCACAAAAGAGTTTCAAAATCCAAACTGTATCAAATTTACTTTTTTGTGGCGCGTTTACTTCAAATTTAGCAAATATTATGGAAAAATCTTTTAAAATAAAACTAGAATTTTGTTTTGCCTCAAAATGAAAATACATTTTCGCGCCACGTAATTTTCATATCAGATCTTTTGTAGCTGGAATATTGTATGCGCCACTCATTTTAACGGCGTTTAGCGGTTTTTTATTCTTGTTAGTATAAACACGTATAAATTTGATTAAATATTAAACATTTTCAGAAAAATTCAAAAACTTAAAAGAAAATTCAAAACTTTAAAGGAAATTTGAAAAACAGGAAAATTATAAATTTGTGTTTAATCTGAATTTTCGTTGTTTTTATTATTGAAATAAGTTTTAAGAAAATAATAAATTGTTCACTGTTTGATCTTTCCGGCTGGCTCCTATTTTTTATACAGAAATTTGCTGAAGTTATAAACTCACATTCGCTTTCTAGTACATTCTTTCACGGTTTTTGCTCTAAATTTTAAAGAACCTCTTGAATTGACATGAAATTTGGCATACGCATAGCTTACATGTCAAAGAAAAAAAGTGATATTGTGACGATGTGTCCTTTTGCTCTGGGGGTGACTTTCACCCCCTCTTGGTGGTGAAAAAAAATGTATGTCCTAAATAAGTCCGGAAATGGATAAACTAATTTTAAGTAACTTTTGTTCTATAGAGCTTTTTCGCCAAGTCAACACTTTTCGAGTAATTTTCGAGTGATAATGTTCATTTTTCAACAAAATAACCACATTTTTAGACGGTTTTTCGCAAATAACTCAAAAAGTAAGTATTTTGCCGAAAAAAACGTTGTTAGCAAAAATATAGCCTGTAAAAAAGTAAAAAACGTGTACGCGTGAGGTCTCTGGACCTCGTAGAACAAGAGTTATAGCCAATGAAAAATAGGTTTATATTCGCCAAATTTCAAATAGATTATTTCGACGTGAAATATCCAAAGAATTAAGCACTTTTTGGGGAAAACCTAGTATAACTTTTTTAAAGTGTTTAAAAAATCTTTATTTCTGTCTTTATAAAAAGTTTCTAGCATCAAACTTAAGCAAGTTACGCTCAAAATAAAGTTGGTCCCTTTTGTTTTGGCAAAAAAAAAATCGGGAAGACCACCCCCTAATTAGCAACTTAAATGAAATTAGTCGTTACCGCTCCACAAATTATTTTACTTATGTTGTGTTTATATGATCTGTAAGTTTCATCAATTCAAAGTGCTTATTTTTGAAAAAAATTGGTTTCAAAGTAAAATTTTCAAAAATTTTAATTTTGGAAAATATGCTTCTTTTCAAAATAACTTAAAAATTGTTAAAGATACCAAAAATCTCAAAAAACAAAAAAACGTCAGCATTGCTTTTCTGAATATCCTGTATTCTTTTGTTTTTCTGTAAGACAAAAATTGACTAAGATTTGGTGTTTCTAAATTTGCATACATTTGTGATCAGTCACTCGTTAAACCCCTTTTAACTACAGCCCTTTCAAAAATAAGGACTTTGAACCGATGAAACTTACAGATCATATAAACAATACATACACGAGTTAAGAAACTTGTGAAGTCGTAACGATTAAGTTCATTTGAGATACTTATTAGGAGATGATTTTCCCGATTTTTTTACCAAAAAAAAAAGGAACTAACTTTATTTTGAGCGTAACTTGTTTACTTTTGATGCTAAAAATTTTTTTATAAAACAAAAATGAAGCTCTTTTTAAACATTTTAAATAAGTTGTGATGAGTTTTCCTCGAAATGTGCTTCATTTTTGGTTATTTCACGTTAAAATATTCCATTTGGAATTTGACGAATATGAACCTATTTTTCATTAGCTATAATTCTGCTTCTACTAGGTATAGAGACGTGATATATACACCATTTTTTTTTAATTTTTACAGGTTATATTTTTGCTAAGAACGTTTTTTTCGACAAAATACTTACTTTTTGAGTTATTTCTGTTCTGTTTCTATTGTGAACTATGATATTTGCTATGAAGTGAATTAATGTATGATAGAAATTGGTCAAGTTGCCTGTTAGTTCCTGTAAAGCATACTAGTATATCATCCACGTATCTCCGCCAATATAAGAACTGTTTAAATACGGGATGTTTAGAAATTGTTGTTTCAAGCTGGTTCATAAATATATCTGATAGCAATGGGCTTAGGGGATTACCCATTATTTACGTCAAATGAAATTAGTCTGGAGTTGTTGGCCAATTGAAAATGTTGTATTATATTAACTAGTTCTAGTGTATTTTTTACGGTGAATTTAGGTGAAAATTTAGTGGTGTATTCTGTAATAATATCTGACAGTTTTTTTGAAAGTTTATATGACGGAGCTGTATAAAAAAACTACAAGCCTTATTGGGTGGTCAGGTTTGTGTAGTTTAATAAAAGAGTATAATTTCGGAGGTTGTGGGTTCATAATATTAAGGTATTTCTGTTCTAATGGATATTGAATTCTCATTGGCTAGTTTAATTTATTTTCGGTATTTTTCTGTGGGGTCTTTGTTTAGTGTTATACTATTTTGGTTGGCAGAACACAAAAAGGCTTTGGTTAGCAGAACACAAAAGGGCTTTCAACAATAGAAGAACAGACACTTCTACATACGCACTTCATCTTCTAGATCATAATCATTCTTTTAATGAACAGTTTCAAATTCTGCATATTCAAAATAAAGGCCTTAAGCTATCTTTATTAGAATCTATGGAAAATAAATTGAAAAATACAGATATAATTCTGAATAGCCAACTCGAGATAAACAGCTCCCCACTCCTCAACCTCTTCATTTAAAGACTTTAAATAGGCAAACCATTGTAAACTAAATCACTTGAGAAAGGCACTCTGCCGAAACAGCTGTAGTCACATAGTTGTAATAAATTTTGTGGAAGTATAGAAAAGAAACGTTTTCAGTGTTTTATTGTTAGATACAATGAACTTCCATCAAGTAACGGTCGAATCCATCAATTATTTAAAGGAAGCCAATACAGGGCTATTGGCCATATTGTTTTCAAGATTGCTTTTAAAGCGTAGATTAACAACTCAAAATATCTGGTTTCTTAACATGTGCGTGAAAAACAACGTGTTTCCGAAATCCATAAAGTTAAAAACCAACAACCGCAGTGTCGCTGCCCTCGCAGGTATCCATCAAGGCCAAACCAGATGGCTGAAACGGGATAGGAGCACCCAGTACAGAAAACGAGATATTATAGCTGTTTATCTTAAGGTATGTCATTCAGAATTGCATTATAGATTAGATAATATAGAATTTGACATCCTAGATTCTAATGTAAGAACTGAAGTATATAATATAATAGACAAAAAATTTAATACACAGTGTAAAAAACTAAATAATCGAATTGACAATAGTAAAAAACTCAATACTCATTATACAAAAAATATTTCAAATCACAGTTTTTTTAATAGATTTATAAACTTAACAGATACTAAATTCAATAATCGCGACATAGAACTTTTAGAGAAAGGATTCAAACACAACTTGCCTCAACATAACAATCAAAAAAATATAGAATATTTAGGTGTAGAATTTGAAGTAGCGTTAAAAAACTGCTAAGAACATAGAAAAAAGCATAATTGCAAAATCTATTACGGATGTGTGTAGTGAAACTAATAAGTCCTATTACAAAGAGAACCAAATAGCCGTTTCAATTAAAAATAAATCAATAAAACATGACATAATATTTACAAAAGCAGACAAAGGTAACAGTACCATTGCTATAGATAAAAGAGACTATAATAATAATACAATACAATTTTTAAATAACCAAAATAGTATAACACTAAACAAAGACCCCACAGAAAAATACGGAAAACAAATTAAACTAACCATTGAAAATTCAAAATCAATATTAAATCCATTAGAACAGAAATACCTTAATATTATAAACCCACAACCTCCTAAATTATACTCTTTTATTAAACTACACAAACCTGACCACCCAATAAGGCCTGTAGTTTCTTTTTATACAGCTCCGTCATATAAACTTTCAAAAAAGCTGTCAGATATTATTACAGAATACACTAAATTTTCAGTAGTAATTGCACAAGAGCTCTAAAATTCTATATTAATTTTAGAGATTGAGTGCAATTTGTTGCGATTATTTCATGAATAAAACTGTTCAAGACCAAAACTTTATTGTAATTTATTTATGTAAGTACAAATTAGTACAATTATATACACAGTTGTTATAAATATTTTACGGTTGAAAGTCATCACTTTTATAATTTTTAAAACATTAATTATTGTCATTAATGTCACTGAATGTATTTTTTCGTAGCAACGAAGGGCATCTGACGTAATATACTTGGCGACGGGAAATTATCAAAAATTATCAATTTAATTTAGATTTCTGTAGCTTTCTATTGGTCAGAATCTCGTCTGAATGAAATAATCACCTAAATTCACCGTAAAAAATACACTAGAACTAGTTAATAAAATACAACATTTTCAATTGCCCAACAACTCCAGAC
Organism: Diabrotica virgifera virgifera; assembly: GCF_917563875.1. NCBI lineage: Eukaryota > Metazoa > Arthropoda > Insecta > Coleoptera > Chrysomelidae > Diabrotica > Diabrotica virgifera. The sequence goes on along the minus strand of NC_065451.1, from coordinate 144,542,522 downwards.
TAATTTCATTTGACGTAAAAAATCTTTTTCCTATTGTTCCTCCTACAGAAACTTTTGTTTTAGTTAAAAATCTTTTAGACCATAATAGTACAAATCCGATCATTGCATCTGAAATTTTACACCTACTTGAAATTTGCATAAATCAAGACTATTTTGAATTCAATAATCAAATATACACAAACAACAGTGCAGTATTTATTATGGGTAATCCTCTAAGCCCATTGCTATCAGATATATTTATGAACCAGCTTCAAACAACAATTTCTAAACATCCCGTATTTAAACAGTTCTTATATTAGTGGAGATACGTGGATGATATACTAGTATGCTTTACAGGAACTAACAGGCAACTTGACCAATTTCTATCATACATTAATTCACTTCACAGTAACATTGAGTTCACAATAGAAACAGAACAGAATAAGTCCATAAACTTTCTTGACGTAACAATTACCAGACTACACAACAAACATGAGTTCTCCGTATATCATAAACCTACCCATACTGCCACAACTATACACAATTCATCATCCCATCCTACACAACACAAACTAGCAGCCTACCATAGCATGATACATAGACTGACAGAAATTCCCATGTCAAAAAGTAACTTCGAGATAGAATTGAACACCATTAAACAAATAGCAGTATACTATGGCTATAACGAACAAACAATTTACAAAATTTTAAACCAAAAACTCCATAAGAAAGCCCTGAAATTAGTCTATCCACCACCACAGAAAGAACCCAGTATCTTCTGCTCTATCACATATACTGGCAAGATAACAACAAAAATAGCCAGATACATAAAAAAGAAAGGAATAACACCAGCCTTCAGAACTAACAACAACTTAAGCAAATATATTAAGAACAATAAGAGCCGAAGGAGAAAACAAATACAGAGTGGTGTTTACAAACTAACTTGTGGTGACTGTCCGAAAACTTACATCTGTCAAACTGGCAGAACTTTTGACAAACGGATAGCAGAACGCAAAAGGGCTTTCAACAATAGAAAAACAGACACTTCTACATACGCACTTCACCTTCTAGCTCATAATCATTCTTTTAATGAACAGTTTCAAATTCTGCATATTCAAAATAAAGGCCTTAAGCTATCTTTATTAGAATCCATGGAAATTAATAAATTGAAAAATACAGATATAATTCTGAATGACCAACTCGAGACAAACAGCTACCCACTCCTCAACCTCTTCAGTTAAAGACTTTAAATAGGCAAACCATTGTAAACTAAATTACTTGAGAAAGGCACTCTGCCGAAACAGCTGTAGTCACGTTGTTGTAATAAATTTTGTGGAAGTATAGAAAAGAAACGTTTTCAGTGTTTTATTGTTAGAGAAAGGGTCTTGTTTACATAATTTGATTTATGACTGCATTTAAAAGGGAGACCTTTTTAACAGGTATATTAACCTCAATATTTCTTTCTAGAAAATGTTTATTTGATCATCATCATTCTCTTTGCCTTATCCATATGCGGGGTCGGCTTCCCTAATTGCATTTCTCCATACAACTCTATCTTGGGTCATATCAATGTCAATCCCCTTTACCAACATGTCCTGCCTTATCGTCTCCCCCAGGTCTTCTTTGGTCTTCCTCTCCTACTCCTTCCAGGAATCTGCACTTCAGCTATTCTTCGTATTGGGTGATTAACATCTCGACGTTGAACATGACCAAACCATCTTAACCTATGCTCTCTCATTTTGGCATCAATTGGTGCCACACCTAGACTTCCCCTAATATACTCATTTCTAATTTTATCCTTCTTTGTCACTCCACTCATCCACCTAAGCATTCTCATTTCCGCCACATGCACTCGTTGTTCCTCTTTCTTTTTCACTGCCCAACATTCAGTTCCGTACATCATAGCCGGTCTTATGGCTGTTTTATAGAATTTTCCCTTCAGCTTCATTGGCATTTTTCTGTCACACAACACACCACTCGCTTCTTTCCACTTCATCCATCCAGCCCTAATTCTACTGCATGCAACTCCATCTATTTCTCCATTACTCTGTAATACCGATCCTAGGTACTTAAAACTATTGCTTTTCACAATCATTTCACCATCCAAAGATACCATTTTATTTGTAGTAACTCCATCTTTAAATGAACATTCTAAATACTCTGTTTTTGTCCTACTAAGTTTTAAACCTTTTTCCTCCAGAGCTTGTCTCCACTGTTCCAGTTTTTGCTCTAAGTCTCTTTCACTATTTCCTACTAACACGACATCATCAGCATACATTAAGCACCATGGAATGTTACCCTGTAGTTTCGCTGTTATCTGGTCCAAAACTAATGAGAATAAATACGGACTAAGCACAGAGCCTTGGTGCAATCCTACTTTCACATGAAATTTATCAGTCTCTCCCACACCTGTCCTAACACTAGTCGTTACTCTCTCATACATATCCCTCACAATCTTTACATATTCACCAGGGACTCCTTTCTAATTGAGTGCCCACCACAGAATCTCTCGAGGAACTTTATCATATGCTTTCTCAAGATGAATGAATACCATATGAGCGTTTGTTTCTTTACTCCTGTATTTTTCCATCAGTTGCCTTACAATGAAAATTGCATCTGTTGTTGATTTGCCCTGCATAAAGCCAAATTGATTCTCGGATATTTCGGTCTCTTCACGTATCCGTCTATCAATTACTCTTTCCCATATTTTCGTGGTGTGGCTAAGCAGTTTTATAGCCCTGTAGTTTGTACATTGTTGTATATCTCCCTTGTCTTTGTAAACAGGTACCAGTATACTGCTTCTCCATCCGTCTGGCATTTGTCCAACTTCCATAATTCTATTAAATAGACCTGCTAGCCACCTTGTTCCTGTCTCTCCCAATGCTCTCCATACTTCCCCAGGAATATCATCTGGTCCTACCGCTTTTCCTTTCTTTATTTTTTGAAGCGCTTGAGCCACTTCCTCGTTTTGTTATTTTGGTGACCATTGCTGCTACTGTCTCCGTTGACTCTACAGGCTGTCTGTCAAATTCTTCATTTAATAAGCTGTCAAAGTATTTTCTCCATCTCTTTTTGACATCCCTTTCGTGAACTAGTATTTTATTATTTTCATCTCGGATACATCAAATCTGATTTAAATCTTTTGCTTTCTTTGCTCCCTGTTTGGCTATTTTATATATCTTCGTTTCGCCTTCCCTGGTATCAAGTTGATCGTATAGGTTTGAATACACTTCTGATTTGGCTTTTGCTACTACTACTTTCGCTTCCTTTTTTGTCACCATATAGTTTTGAAGATCTGTGTCGGATCTGGTTTCTTGTCACTTTTTATATAATTTTCTCTTCTCTTTTATTTTTCTTTGTACTTCGTTTGACCACCACCAAGTCTCTTTATCCTCAAACTTTTTTCCTGACGTTTTCCCAAGTATTTCAATAGCAGTCTCTCTACTGGCCATTTTTCTCCAAATTGTATTAGGGCTTCCTTTCATGTTCCAACATATGTTTTCTACTATTCTTCTCCTGAATAGACCTTCTTTCTCATCTTTTAGCAGTCACCATTTGATTTTTTGTGGTCCTCTCCGATATTTTTGTTTAGTTTCGCTTTTTACTTCGATGTCCAGAACAAGCAGCTTATGTTGTTGACTTACTGTCTCACTAACTATTACCTTGCAGTCCTTGCATTCACGTATGTCTTCTTTCCTTATCATGAAGTAGTCTATTTGGGATTGATGTTGTCCACTTTTGTAGGTAATAAGTTGAGTTTCTCTCTTTTTAAAGAATGTGTTAACAATCGCCATATCCAATGCTGTTGCTAATTCAAGCTTGTCATCCCCAGCTTCATTTCTAGTTCCATGGCCTAATCCCCCATGTATTGTTTCATATCCTGTCTTGGTTTGGCCCACATATGCATTGAAATCACCTCCTATTATAACTTTCTCCTCTGCTGGAATATCACTCAGTACGTCTCCTAATTGGTCATAGAAAGCTCTTCTTTCATTCTCACCCAGACCTGTTTGGGGAACATACACACACAACATTCAATACCTCTTTATCAATTACAAATTTCACTGACATCATTCTATCACTCGTTCTTACAACTTCTACTACGTTATCTTTCATTTCACTATCAGCAATTATACCTACTCCATTTCTAGTGTACTCCCTACATACCACAATTTGTATCCTTCACTTAGTTCTTTCGCCCTTTGTCCTTTCCACCTAGTTTCTTGAATACAAGCAATTTGAACTCTTCTTCGTTTGAGCGCATCCACTAACTCCAGACTCTTACCTGTAAGACTACCAAGATTCCAAGACCCTATCCTGATTTTTCTAACCTGTAATGGTGTTCCCCCTGAGATAGTCCTCACCCGGAGATCCGAACGGAGGCTCATTTTACTTCCGGAACATTTTACCTCAGGAGATGCCATCATTTCAGTTTATCATTCATTTCATCATTTTCAGAAAATGTTTATTTGATATTTGTGTAAATAACCCTTCGATTGTTATTCTAGAATAAGATGGATTCTTCCGTGATAATCTTTCTTATTCTGGAACATTGTAATAATGTATAAATAGGGTTTTTTTTTAATTAGTAAGTTATGTAAGTTATTAGTAAGTTAGTAAGTGTATTTTGATATGTAACGAGTGCGGTATATTTTGTAATTGTAATTATGTAAGGACATTATTAGATTTGGTGTAATAAATAAATTAGATATCGTAGTTTGTAAAATAAAATATATAAATTCATTGTTTTTCATTTGTTTAGTTGTAAGTTATTAAAAATAAATAAAGTCAACTAAAATTAAACTTAGTGCCTGAAAACAAATAATAAAACAGTGAAGTCAGTTTTATAAGTGGTATCAGAAGTGGATGAAAAATCAACATAAATTTTCGCGTTAAATACAGTGTGGAATCTTTAATAATAACTAAATATAAATCGTAATAAATAAAGTGTGTGACCATGTCTTCACAGCATAAGCAGAAAACTACTGATCTGCTCGTTAAGGAGCTACGAAACGAGTTAGAAGAGAGTCGAACGTCTAAAGAACGCTCTGCAAGAAGAGGGTCAAGATCCAGAAACCTATTTGTATGAAGACAAGCATGCTGCGGCGATCTCGTCAATTTCGAAGGTTTCTGGTGAAATCTTCCAAGTTTCGACAGACATTGCATCGTTAGAGAACAAAGTTTCGACAGACATTATATCGTTAGAGAACAAAGTTTCGGCGGATATAACATCATTACAACATAAAGTTTCTAGTGAGATTTTGAAAGTTTCGGGTGATATTTCATCCCTTGAAAGCAAGATGACTAACGAGATCTCTGCAAGCATCTCTAAAGTCACTTCCGATTTTGACGACAAGATATCATCCCTAAAATCTACTTTTGAAGAAAAGATCAAAGAAATGGAAAAAATGGAGGAAACGGAAAAAGTAGACAAAGGTATGGAACCCATCTTAACAGACATTAAAGATGATGAAACCAAATACAAATTGGAGCCACGGCCGATAGTTGAAGGGAGTGTAAGTCATGCTCGCGTTAAGGTGCCAAATTTCGACGGAAAGTCATCATGGAACAACTACATGAAACAGTTCGAATCGGCCGCCAGAGCGAACGGATGGTCCGAAAAAGAAAAGACTGTAAACCTCACTATTGCTCTTCGAGGCGACGCTTTGGATGTCCTCCAAAACATAGTCGTAGAGGAGACATATGACTTCGAACAGCTCAAAAAGAGACTGAATATGCGATACGGGCACGAACATTTAGAGCATGTCTATCAGTCGCAGTTTAAAAATCGAAGACAAAAGAAAGATGAAATTCTTCAAGAATACGAGGTAGATGCATTGATGGCCTTCGTGATCATGAAATGCAAAGAACACTGCGATTAGCTCGTCACAAGACGCTGGTTGATGTCCTCGAATACGAATCAGCTACCCAAGCCTCTGGCGGGTACAGTAAAGTTGGGACTGTGAAAGAGGAAGAGGATGAAGACAAACTGGACCAGATTGTCAATATGATAAAGGGCATTTTATACAAGAAAACGAAGACCATAAGGTGCTGGAATTGTGGTGAAATAGGACACGTACGGAGTTCATGTAAATGCCCAAGGTACAATACCATTCAAGAGACTCACCAGCAAGAAAACTAGAACGGGTCGGCCTTAGGGAGGCAGCTTCGATCCACACTTTTTCAAAAGACCCTCTCATACTAATAGCTTCTTTTAAATGTCGTGAAGATAGTGTATATGTAGATGGAGAAATAAATGGTTAAAAGTATACATTGTTGGTGGATACCGGAGCGACCAGGACCATTATACGACCGTCAGTTATAAACAGTCGTAAGAAGCTCTTACCAACGAGGTTGCGACTGCATACTGCCACAGGTGAAAATTCCAACACCCACAGAGAAATCCAGATACAATTAGGGATTGGAGCAGAAAAGTTCGTCCATACTGTCATAGTTGCAGACATCGAAGAAGATGTTATATTAGGAATGGACGTAATGAATTTGTATGGATTTCAATTGGATTTTAAGAACAGGGTAATCAAAGTTAGCAACGAGGTGGTATTTCTTCATCCACATAATGACAGCACTGTGCTAGCCGCCATTAAAGAAGATACAGTTGTGCCTGCGAGGAGTGAAACGATCATCGTAGCGCGGTTACAGGGAATTGTAGAAGAAGGAACACCTGTTATGATGGAGCCATGGAACCACGACGAGGAGGTTGGCTGAGGAATCATAATTGGAAAGGAATTGGTTACTTCTGCTAAAGAAATTCCCGTGAGATTGATTAATGTCAATGACTACCCGGTGACCATCAAGAAGGAGACAAAAGTAGGAACTTGTGTACCCGTGACGTCCATAATCCCTCAGACGACAATATCAGATAATTCCAACGACAAGTTCAACCAAATGGTTGCAGTTGCAGGCCAATCTCTAAATCAACTTGAGAAAAGGAAATTAAGGGAATTTCTTGGGCAATATCGTGACATATTCGTACCGAAAGGAGGAAAGACAGGAAGAACGGTAGTTGTCAAACATAAAATTGAGACTGGTACCGCTAGGCCAATTCGTCAAACAGCTCGACGATTACGACAGGCGAAGAGAGAGGAAGCTGAAAGGATTGTTCAAGAAATGAAGAAAGACGGGGTGATAGAAACTTCTACGAGCCCATGGGTCTCTTCGGTGGTCCTGGTCAAGAAGAAAGTTCTGTGTGGACTACCGTTTGTTGAATAATGTTACCAAGAAAGATAGTTATCCTCTGCCTCGGATCGACGAGACGTTGGACACATTGGCTAGAAGTAAATTGTTTTCTACGTTGGACTTGAAGTCTGGATATTGGCGGCAGGTAGAAATGGATCCAGTGGACAAGGAGAAGACGGCCTTCACTACAGGATCTGGATTATGGGAATTCAACGTTATGCCGTTTGGACTCTGTAATGCTCCTGCGACATTGGAGAGGCTTATGGAAAATGTGTTGAGAGGGTTATCTTGGAAAACGTACCTGGTGTATTTAGACGACATAATCGTTTTGGGGGAGGCGTTTGAAGACCACGTGAAGAATTTAGAAGACGTTTTTAATCGACTTAAAGCTGCCCAGTTAATGTTAAACTCCAAGAAATGCCAGCTATTTCAAAGTAAAGTCAATTATTTAGGTCATATAGCCAGCAAAGAAGGAGTGGCCATGCATAAAGGAAAATACGACTCCATTAAGGAATGGCGTGAACCAACTGATAAACATTAAGTGAGAAGTTTTCTGGGACTATGTACTTACTACCGGAGATTCATTAAGAAGTTTGCAGATATCGCTAAGCCATTAACGCGATTTACAGAGGAAGCCAGGGATTATTGCTGGGATGGAGACTGCCAAACGGCCTTTAAAACTTTGAAGAAGCATTTAATTACAGCGCCAATACTGCCAGAAGGAGAGTTCATCTTAGATACAGATGCAAGTAATGTGGGAATTGGAGGAGTTTGAGGAGTTCATGGGGGCCTATGGATGTACCGGTAAAGCGAGACATGGTGTTACCACTGAAAAAAAGCGAGATCTACTCGCACTTCCCGATGACGATTCATTGGCCCATACTATCCCGGCCAGTATCAGAGACGCACGAGGGTTGGCATCTGCCTTCCGAAGGAAGTTTGGTCGAGTTGCAGAACTTCAATGCCAACTGACAGCTCCTGGCAAATCATTGAAACTCCAAGATGCATCACGTTACCTATTCTATCTGGTAACAAAAGACACTGTTCATGACCAACCTACCTACCAATATGTATGGGATGCATTAATTCAATTGAGAGAGCACGTGTTGGAGTCCGACGTGCAAAAGTTAGCCATGCCAAAGTTAGAATGCCGCCAACTAGACTGGAGAGTTGTCCGCAATATGGTGGAAGAAATCTTTAAAGAGACCGATGTCCAGGTTTTAGTCTGTTACAATCCGCATAGATACTGGTGCGGAGCGAAGAGCGTCCCCTGCCACTTTTATACAACTGGGAGTTGTAAAAGGGGGTCCACTTGCAGATACCAGCATCCAGTTAGAGTCCCGCCTAGGTTCCAGGAGGAACCTTCTTTTAAGGAGGGGACAATGTGACGTGGTTTTGTCACCAGACTGTTTTCAGCTCCTTGCCTATTTATTATAATTTAACAGAAAGGGTCTTGTTTACATAATTTGATTTATGGCTGCATTTAAAAGGGAGACCTTTTTAACAGGTATATTAACCTCAATATTTCTTTCTAGAAAATATTTATTTGATATTTGTGTAAATAACCCTTCGATTGTTATTCTAGAATAAGATGGATTCTTCCGTGATAATCTTTCTTATTCTGGAACATTGTAATAATGTATAAATAAGGTTTTTTTGAATTAGTAAGTTAGTTGTGAATTTGAAAACGTCGCGTCGGTGTATTTTGATATGTAACGAGTGCGGTATATTTTGTAATTGTAATTATGTAAGGACATTATTAGATTTGGTGTAATAAATAAATTAGATATCGTAGTTTGTAAAATAAAATATATAAATTCATTGTTTTTCATTTGTTTAGTTGTAAGTTATTAAAAATAAATAAAGTCAACTAAAATTAAACTTAGTGCCTAAAAACATAAATAATAAAATAGTAAAGTCAGTTTTATAACAATGGCATTGTCACTGAAAATATTTGAAGAATTGCCCCTTCTCGAGATAAATCGCTTAAGAGTGAGTAAAAACGCTTTGGCAGATAAAGAAGAAACTAGTTCTATGTGTACCGCTTTAGTAGCCATACATACAAATATAGCTATATAAGCTTTAAGAATTGAGGTTTTACAAAGAATTGAAGTTTTAATTGGAATAGGACCTGCAAAGTCCACGCCAACATTGTCAAAAGGTCTACAAGGTGAGATTCTTACTCTAGGTAAATCGGCCATTACTTGTTGTGTGGTTTGGGCCTTTAACCTATGACAAAGAATACAGCTTAGAATTATCCTTTTGGTTTCTCGGAGACCATCTAGCGGCCAGAATTTTCCAGACAAAACAGTTTGGGCTCCTGCATTTCCAAGTCGATTATGTTCGTGTTTAATCAGAAGTCTAACTACATGATGCTTGGAAGGTAATAAACGAGGATTTTTTTGATAAATGGGAATATTGACATTTTTTAATCTACCACCTACACACAATTCTCCTAATGAATTAAGAAATGGACTTAGTTGACACAATATGTTTGTTTTTGTCATGTAGTTACTTTGGCCGTAGCTAGAAGTATGTTTAAATTTTTTACGGACAAAGCAGAAAAGGAATTTGTAAACGGTTCTTGCCCTTGAAACGAAGGACCTTGAAAGTTTGAATTTGACGAATGTTCGCGTTCGTAATTGTTTGAATTTGTAGAAGTGGACCGACTTTCATTTTTATGGGTCGTAGAAAAAGTATTATGTTTACCCGAATTATTATTTGGTGCCAGAATGTGCAAAATTGTATTATGGCGCCTTTTACAAACGGTACATGCATGTTTTGATGAACAATCTTTAGAATTATGCCTACCTAGGCAGTTTACGCAGAGACCTTTTGAATTCACAAATTTTATTTTGTCATCATGCTGAATGTTTTTGAAAAAGTGACATTTGTAAATTTTATGACCTTGCTTTTTGCAGAAAATGCAATAAAAGTCAGAAACTAAATTATTTGACGTATTATTTTTATCTGAATCCTCTGATGTGTTACTACTGGATGCATGATGTGAAACTTTTACGTTTTTGGCTTGCCTAGGATTTGTATTTTCCAGGCTTTCCAGAACAATGCACCTTTTTTCAAGAAATTTAAGAAAAACATCTAATTTTGGTACATCTGAATGATTTCGCTCAGTTTCAAAAAGTCTCCTTGTTGAAAAATTTAATTTGCTTTCTAGCAGGAAAACTAAAATTATATCAATGAGCTCTGCACTTGAAAATTGCAAATTTTTAGCAATTGCATATTTTTTGTTACGGTAGTTAGAAAATTTCTGAGGGCTTGCAGTGAGCTGTTTCTCAGTGTAGGAATGTCTATAATTTCTGTTAAGTAAGAATTTATGATTATGACCTTATTCTGATAGCGGTTCTTTAGAATATCTAAAGCAATCGAAAAATTTTCATTTGTGACTTTCAAAGAATCCACCAACTTAATAGAATCACCCTGTAGGTAACTTTTCAAATAAAGAAACCTTTTGATGTCAGAAAGTTACTGATTTTGTATTATCAGTGTGTCAAAGAGCTCAAAAAAACTTTCGAAGTCCCCTATTTGCCCGGAATATTTGCATATGCTTATTTCCGGGAGCTTTACGGCCATTTGCTTAGCGGCAGCGACGCTCCCTGTATTGGTAATATCAAATGCTCTAATCGAACTTTGTATTTTTGACAGAACCGCAAAATAATTTTCTTCAAATATGGCACGATCACATTTTTGAGAATCGTCCAGGAATTCAATTTCATCCTGTACGTTATTGTAGTCAGAGAACAGGTCTTGTAAGCGACCTTCTCTTGTTTTGAATGAGAAAACATCTTTTTCCGAGTCATGGTTTGCTTCTAGCCACGTTTGAATTCTATTAACAGAATCTAGAATGGAATGCTTTTGTTTACTAATTTATTTAAACCTTTTTTGCTCATTATAATAACTTTAATTTGTTTATTTTTGAATGAAATTATTATTTATTTTTGAATTTTAATAAGCATGCAATATTAAACCAAAAATTCAACCCTGAATAGTTCTTTAAATAGTGTTTAACTTTATTAGAGTATCATTTCGCAAGAGATCTTTGAAAATTAACTTTTTGAATTTACATATATAGAAAAGTTTATTTTGTACGTCACCCCTGGGCTCTTGGTACTTGAATGTGGGCTGCTTTTCCTGGAATCAGCTAGCCCTTGAACACCACTTCTTGAAGTAAACTATTATCACTGTTTTTGTTCACAGAATGTTTATTTGTCCGTAGAATAAATAACGCAATCACTTTGTCTCTTGGAATTATTGTCTATTCGACGAGAATGTCCGAAAAACGCGACACTTATAATGTCTTTTAGAAAGAGTTGGCATTAGCCAGAAATGTTTTTTTAACAAAATTATACAATTAGATAGAAACTTGAATCGAGTGTTTTTAGGCCAGGAAAGTTCGGTCGATGGATCAAATATGGCTCTAAGGGCCAAATTCGGCTCTTAGAAACAAAATCCGGTCTCGAGGGAACAAAATGGAGGGACGCCGGTGTTCAACATTCCTCCATGGAGAGTTTGGAGTAGTTCCAATGTCTCTTTCCAGCGTTTTGCACTTGCAGTAAGTTCAATGTGTCGCTAAGCCTTCGATAGCTAAGTGGAGAACTTTTAATGAACCGTAAGATGCTGTAATTCTGGCCTGTTGAATTGTTTATGTAAATAAAACACTTTCTATTTTGCTATGACTGTAATGAAGTTGAAAAAGGGCAAGAAATAGAATTTTACACGTGAACAATTGAGTTACAACTATCCGTGAAAGACGCCACCACACATAATTTTACACTTTATGTACCGGCTTTTTGCTAATTGCCGCGTGAAGAATACTCTTCGAACAAGCGTAATGAAAAAGTGCGTTCTTAAGAAGTGTCGATAGTTGACTGACTGTTGCACCCCGCTCTTGCATCCCGTTTGGGGTGCTTTGGGTAAAAAGAAGGCGGAGAGTAACATTCTTGGAAGATTTCTTCAGGCACTGCGTAATAAAATTACTTATGACTTTTTCAGAGGCGTCGTGGTATGAATATTATTTATGAAATAGAATTTATTTGGGTGGAGAATACAGTTCTCCAACAATAGTTAAGTTTGGAAATGTTGATATAAGATTATTTTCGTAAATGTATTCAAGAATATCACTAGGACTTTTTTCTGTGGTAAAATATGGTTGAATAGCTTTAATTTCTTCATATAAATCGATTGCACTAATGTCAGTCTCTGAGCTGCTTATGTCGTTAAGGGCTTGATGCACTTTCTCACAACTGGTTTTAAGTTCAACATCGTTTTTAACTTTAGTTATGCCATATATTACACTAAAAATATCTGCGTGCTGTTGAAGTAATTGGAACCGTTCTTTAATTGCTGTTATGGTAGCATCCAAAATTTTAAAATAAAAATTTATTTTAAATGCCAATTGCGGAGATAATGTAGGCTCGTCAGTTCCTTCATACTCAAATTGCACTTTTCTTCTTCTAATTCGTTCGGTAGAGGAGCTAGGGAAATCTTCTTCAATATTAGCTTTAGTAGATATCTCTCTGGATTCGATTACAAAATTTTGAAAATGTTCGTCGGAACGTTTGGTTATGAAATATTTTTTTAAATTATCAGTGCATCAAGTGAAGATTTTATGTAAAATTTTGGATTTTGAAGGATTTTGCTAACAACGTTTATTTTACTTAAAATATCTTGCCACACCACAACAGAACACATGAATTTGAATTTCCAAATTTTATTTTTAAAGGATTTTGCTAAAGTTCTTGTATTCATATCCCTTTTGCTATTATTTTGCAATTCTTCTAAAGCATCATATATTTCACTTATCTGGGTTTTTAATGGTGCGATTGCATCGATCCGACTCTCCCAGCGAGTGTTCGACGATGCTTTTAATGTCAACTTTGGAAGATGCTTTAATAAAATGTTCCATCTAATATTCGAAGAAGAAAAAAATACATATAGTTTCTGTACAGTATTAAAAAATTCCACCGACTCAAAACTTATTTTTACTGCATCATTCACCACCAGATTTAAAGCATGCGCAGAACAGGGAATAAAAAATGCTCGAGG